>NW_028261388.1:34736762-35036762 GCF_051295495.1 Thamnophis sirtalis | reverse complement strand
CATGTCACAACTGCAGATTTCATCATCTTCATTTTTGTTTCTAAAGGCACCAGGCGTCAGGAAGGCTTATACTTCTTCCATTCTTAGGCCCTCCAATTTAGACTCTTACCTTAGAAGGAAAATTAGTTACGGATCCCTCCTTAGACTGCCTTGCAAATTTCCACTGGCAAATGTTTGGTAGCTTAGTGAGCATAAATAGTTGCATATATAATTTATTTTACATAATTATTTGTCTCTTCAAAATTGGGGCTGAAATTGAGCAATTAACAATGCTAAACTGTTTTGTTTGTAAAAATGTATATGCCACAAATTCACTATACTTGGTATAGGTTAGAATATAAAAGTATTAAAAAGTATAAAGACCTAATACAAGTAATTAAAACAAGATAATTAATTTTATTGTAATTTTCAATTTTTTCTAAGTCTCCTTGTGTATTTATTACATTTAAATCAGTAAATAAAGATAAATCTTAGTTGCATGGTCATTGAAAATCCATGTTGTTTGCTTTTAACAGAAATACTGATCTCTCTTTTTGATGTAATAACCAAATGTTGATTTTATATTTTAAAAAATGTGGACAAATTAACTAAACTCAGATTCCTATACTAAGTTTTATTTTGTATTGCTTTAATAGACAATGCAATATCATTCCCCAGCTGTCTTTTTGCTTATCTTAAGTACCCCACCATACCTAGGATCTTCTTAACAATGCAAATTGCAGGGTTGGAGATATGATCTCAGATTGGGACCAAGATGTGTGTAACTGTAGTATTTGAAGCCGACTTTTATTTCATTTATTATTTTATTTCCGTTCCATGTTTGTCTAAGACTTTTTTAGATCTTTCTTCTTTTGTTTGTACGTGATTTGGTGACTTTGAGAAAGTTTTGATTCTTGGTAACTACATAGAGGAATCCACGCAATTTGCTTGAAAATATTTTTAGAAGTGATTTACCATTATCTCTTTCTAAGGATGCCAAAAATCTTCTGGCTTTTGTGGATACTGCAAGATAAGAACTTGGGTTTCCCAGCTCGTAGTCTAATACCTTAATCACTATACCAAACGTTCTATATTAGGATCTAATATGAATTTAATTCTTTATGAAATATTTCTACTTTTGAAAGGCTATACGATTAAAGTCACTGTAATTTGATTCTTTATATGATTAATCTATCTGATAACATTTTCTTATACTGATTTTTCTTTTTGTTCGTTTTTGTTGAAATAGTTAAAAAGACATTGGGATCACAGTAAGACTGTCATTTTATCCATTGATCAGGTAAAACAAAATGTGACAAATATTTTCTGAACTGATTTTCATCATTGAGCATTGGTAATAGATATATATTCTTGAAAAAAATAGTGAAATGCAAATCATAAGATTGCATTGCTTCATATTATGCTTAATTAATACAAAAAGAATGGCCCTCATTACAATGTAAGACTATTATTCAGCTGCTAGAATTGTTACAAATTCTGTTGGAATTATGTGCAACTCTTACTCCCTTAGTCTTGCCATTGAAAACCATCTTCTTTTATTTGTACTGATCCTTGTTTTATAAATACAGATAATATTTTTGTAATCTAAAACAAAGTTTTTCAGATTTATGAAAGTAAATACCCATATCTTTATTCTCTGTATATGCTTAACTTCAGGAGCAGAGCATGAAGAGACACATAGTAAGTTGGCTTTAAAATATAGCCAGGCTAATTATGCTATAAATCAAATCTCCAGATTCAGCAGCAAGATATCTTTTTGAGACATTGAGGCAAACAACAGAACAAAGAGTAGTATTTCACTCAAACCTAATCACATGAAGCAGGGATGCATATTTTATAGGCTTTTGAATATTGTTGGGTAAGGTCTGGGCTAAGGACAAAATTTAATAACATTTAATTCAATAAGAACTTTTGGAACCATTTGGGGATTCCTTATTTTTAATGTAAGGGCATTAGCCTTAGAATTTATGGCCGCCTATTCTCACTTAAAAGTAGAGCTACAAGCTGAATATATTGACATATAGTAGAAATACACCGAAGGGAGGAGTAGCGGGATAGAAGAAAGAGGGGGAGAGAGGGCGGGAGAGAGGATTGGAGGGAGGGTGAGAAGGAAGGGAGGGAGTGGACTGGGAGAGAGGAGTGGTAGAGGGGGAGGAGAAGTAGGATAGAGGGGAATGATGGAGGGAAGATGGAAAGTTGGAGGGGGGCGAAAGAAAGAGGTGTATGGATGGTCGAAGAGCTATATTGGGTTTCTATTTGTGGGGGTATTGTTGACAAGAGGAATTGCTGTGTTTATTGTTTAATGTTGCATGGCCCCGGTTAGGCACAGTATATATGTATGTGACTGTATGAAAATGGAAAATGAAAAACACATTTTAACACAAAAGTAGAGCTACAATCTCTGCTTTTAATTTTAACTTTGTTCAGTTTTAGGCTTATTTCCCCTTTCGCTAAAGTGGGCGTGGGCGTGAGCATGGCCAACGTGTGACGCATCCAGCCTGTGGGCTGTGAATTTGACAGCCCTGCCTTAATAGATGGAGGAATGTTGCATAGTAGAATGTAAAATTTTGCTTAGAATTTGTAGTAAATTGCAAACATTTAAGCATATATTTCAGTATTTCTCACAGTATGAAAGACAACTTTCCGAAAAACTCCAGCGTCAAGAGGAACATTGCTTTCAAAAAGTCTATGCCATTGAAAGAAAAATGCATCTACGCAAAGAACAAGTAAAAGCAACCCAAAAAAAGCTTGAACATCTTCGGAAAAAAATAGCCCTATTGCTATCAAGAATGAATCCCGTAAGTACAATATTATATGCAATTAAACTCATTCTATTTCTGCAAAAGTTATATTTCAGTATTATCATTCAATGTCACAGAAAATATGGTTTATTTCAGTATTTCCAACAGGACTGCAATCCAAATGAGGCTTGTAGGAACCCAAGCAAATTTTTTTAAGGTTTATGGACTATTTATGTTTTAGAATTATAAGCAATGGAAAATGAAAATATTAAAGATGCCATTTATTTGGAAAATGCCGTTTCCTTTGAAATATTAAAGTAAGAAGGAATGTTTTTTACTAATCAGCGGGATACTTTAATTTAACCAATGAGATATAAATTAAAACTTAAATGATTGCCCAAATTATTGGCAGATACTTCTAATGCCCATCTTTATGTATTAATTGATCCATAGAGTGATTTTTAAAACACTAGACAAGCTGATCCTTAAAATTCTTACTTAAATAGTTATTTTTATATAACAGTATAACAAAATAAAATGGAATCCTAGATTAGTCAATTCTTTTAATTTGAATATTACTATTGATTCTATAAGAATTTTTAATACAGGTGATTCAGTCTTTGCTCCAAAGCTGCATCATTATTTCACAGAAACAACAGACATTATACAACAAATTATTTTAATATATTTGTTTAGAAGATAAAATAATAATAATATAAGATATAAAATTATATAATGTCAATATAAATTATATGCAACACATCTATACGTACAGGTCTTAACATATATGTCTCCAAATATAGGCCAATATACTATGCTAAAAAGGAATAATAATTTGCAAAACAGGACGGAGGCTGAGGATGAAAATATTTTCCCTTGCTGCTATTTTTCTGATGGAGATTAGCCTTATTTACACTTTAAGACTGAATAAAATATGCAATCCATGATGCAAATGAATGTGATGTCCCGCTCTGTAAATTCTGTGTACATAGTTGAAACAATTTATGAAGCTGCTATCCCCTAAGCCCGTGATGGTGAACCTATGGTATGTGTGCCAGAGGTGGCACACAGAGCCCTCTCCGCTGGCATGTACACCGTCGCCCCAGGTCAGATCTCTGTGGCATTTCTTTCTTGACCTTCTATTTCCTTGCAAATGACTAAACAGAAGTTCATGAAAGAAAAAGGTCTTACTTCTTGCTGCACTGCCCGGCGTTGGGATGCCCCGCTTCCTGCCGGGCAGCTGATCTTTGGGTCTCTGCTGCATGCTTGTGCATGTTCATTTTTGTGCATGCACCTCTCAATTTGGTCATGTACATGCACACAGTTTGGGCATTCAGTGTCTAAAAGGTTCGCCATCACTGCCCTAAGCCCTATTAATAATGAAAATTCAGATCCAAATGAATGTTTATATCTAGCATTACAAGATCAGGATAGAACACAGAAGTATCAGAGGTTGGGGATAGGGCAAGCATACATTATGCATAACCAAATTTCTGAATAAAAGTTATTTTTTCCCAGTGACTTTTTTAAAAAAAAAATCCCATTCTAAGAAAACTATTGCATACGACAGTTGCCTGTGATACATAGTTTTAGTCAAAAGGGCTATTTAAGTTTAATTCTCTCTGGAGCTGTTACTGTAACAGCAATGCATTTTTGCCATCTGTTGTTTCAGCATCTTGTTATAAATAATCTGGAACATGTCGATACCATCCTGGAAGAATGTTTAAACCAAGAAATCACTCATCCATTGGTTCCTGTAACTACTACTGACATAAGTGAATCTACATTGCTAGATAAAGAAAATGGGAGAGTATGTGACACTTTATAATGTATAATAAGATGCATATATGCAGATAACAGAAGGTAAATAATCTACAGTTATTCTGCAGAAGTCTTACATGTTAATAGTGTTAACGAAGTTCTAAGTTGCCTTTTATGATTTACCTGTTATATTTTGAAATTATTGGAACTAGTCCATGAAGACCATTTACTTTAAAGTACATGGGTGAAGTTTAGCAAGAAAATATTTGCTAAATGATTTGTATTCTATAGTCCATAGTTTCTTGAATATACTGTTGGAATTATTGTAGAAATTATTAAAATAATTTTGTTTACTTTTATTGTTTTGAAATAACTTCATGAACATTATATAACTTTTTTGCATAAAAATTAAAGCTTCTTATGACATGTTATTAAAATTTACTACATCTCATAAATAAAGCTAATTTAAAGCTTGATTGACTATTGTTATTGACTGAAGTAATTGACATGTACTTATTAAGGGAAAGATTTAATCCATGGCAATTATTTAAAAGCATTTCTAGACTGTAATGAATATCATCTCTTAAGATTATTTTAAAGTAAACAAATCTTTAGCATAGGACCTATTGAATGTTTCACCCAATCACTCTACTTTTACACTAGCTTTATCACAATGGTGTTTTGGAATTGCAATGTATATATCATATTTTGGTGAAGAAAATGCTACAGCGTATATGTTATACTGACACAAAGATGACAAAGAGCTCAGGGTTACCAGAAGAGAAATAGCTAATCAGAGCTTTAAATGGCACAAAGATTTCCAGTCTCCTGCTATCACCCCTGCTTTTTCTTCCTGGAGTTGCTCGAGCTTAATAGAGTTTAAGTATACCTTGCAGGATATTTCTCTTCTTCCTTCCAATCATTTCAAGTATATCCAATCTATAGTTTCTTCCTGTTTTCTTTCTAGAAGACTGAAATAATGACCTGTAACTGACTTTTTTATTCTGTTTCAATTATTCCATCTATTAAGGCATATTTTTCTCTTTACCATAATCCTACTCTCTGAAATCACCAATTAGTTTCTCTATGTGGTTTTTAAACCTCAGATATCCAAGTTGGTTTATGAGCCTTAACTATTGGTCAGCTGCAATGAAAACATTTCATGTAAATTTATGGCTCATAGATTAGACAATCCAATGATAAGGAATCATTAGCTTATGAATTAATGGTTTAGAGCAGTGTTTTTCAACCTTTTTGTGCAAAGGCACACTTTTTTCATGAAAAAAAATCACGAGGCACACCACCATTAGAAAATGTTAAAAAAAATTAACTCTGTGCCTATATTGACTATATATAAAGTGTTTTTCCCACGGCACACCTTACACTATGTCACGGCACACTAGTGTGCCGCGGCACAGTGGTTGAAAAACACTGGTTTAGAGCATGAAACTAAAGAATTTTCTTGTGAAAACTCAGTTCAAAATTAATCAACTTAATGCGATAAAACTAATAACATAATGTTTAAAGATTAGAAATCCTGCTGTTTTTCTTATTATTTTTTTGACAAATTAAAAAAAACACCTTCAAGAAGTTAATGTTTTAATATCTTGAAAACAACAGGATACTACTAAATACATTGATCTAAATTATAACTGCATCTGAAACTACTACAAGTAACATCACAAAGCCTATAATCTCAAACTGTCAGGCATGAAAAACTAGAGCCACGTGTTAAATTCCAATTAAACTGATTTATTGCTCATGTGCTCTGCTCTGCACAGAAATCTAATCAGCTAATGTTAGCACTATTTTAGCATTAGATATGGATTAACAGAATTCAAGAGGGGTTGAACTTAGTCTTCCTATGGCATCATAGAGAGTCTAGGCTGCTTCCTCTCTTGAGTATAGCAATAGCAGTTAGACTTACATACCGCTTCATAGGGCTTTCAGCCCTCTCTAAGCAGTTTACAGAGTCAGCGTATTGCCCCCACAATCTGGGTCCTCATTTTACCCACCTCGGAAGGATGGAAGGCTGAGTCAACCCTAAGCTGGTGAGATTTGAACCGCTGAACTGCAGGTAGCAGTCAGCTGAAGTGGCCTGCAGTACTACACTCTACCCACTGCACCACCTCGGCTCTTATGCCCCCCTTGTTTCTTTTACAACATGAAGAATTTAAAAATAATTTAAGTAGGATATTAAAGAAGACTATATAAAGGAAAGTGACCCAAATAAGGTTCAGCAGAATGAAGAACAAGCAAAGATAGAGGTAAGCACTGCCCACTGACACAGTCGTGGACAAACATTTAATATGGAGGTTAATTAGTTAATTAATAAAACAAAAGAGAGCTAAAGACAGAATGGGATGAACATGCTATGGGACTAAAAGTTTGGCAGATTTGGCTGAACAAATGTGCAATTTAAGGAACCTCAAATAAGTGATACTGCTTAGGTTGCCAGCAAAGCCTGTGATATGGCTACAAATAATGCTTCAGATAAGCAAGTCTCAAAAGACTATCTCTCAACTAAAAATTGAGTTGACAGGTTTGTGGAATCATAGCTGGAAAAATAACTTAAAGCAGTCAGAAAAACTAATCTGACTGCATGTCTAATCTCTAAAATTAATAATCCAAGCAAAGATTTGAACTTAACAAGTAATGGTATTGAACATGCTTATTGGTTTTACTCTTCTAGGAACACACAGAAACCTAGAGACCTTTTGGTTAAATTGTAAACAGAGATCTAAAGATAAAATTCTAAGAAAATCACATGAGTTGGACCAGAATAAATGAGATAAATAATATTCTTTTTCTAATATAATCAGTATAGCTACATTGCAGCAAAAAAAGAAATGTAAACCACTGTACCGTATTTTTCCGAGAATAAGCACATTTTTTCCTCAAAAAAGAGGCTGAAAATCTGGGTGCGTCTTATACATCGATGGGCCGTTCCCCCCCCCCCCAACAGCACTCTATAAGCCTCCATAAAACTATACATGCTTTTTTTTTGACAAAAAAAAACGGGCCATTTTTGCTCGTTTCTGCTCCCCCACACTCACAGGAGCACTCTGCAAGCCCCCCCGCAAGGCTATTCATGCCTTTTATTTGCAAAAAACGGGCCCATTTTCGTGTTTTGGGGAGGTTTGCAGAGTGCAAAAACTTTTTCCCCCTTTTGGAAAGCTCTTTAGTTAAAGTGATTGATGAGAATTAAATTGATCAAGTGCTGTGCCAACAGAAACAAGTCTTAGGAGCTGCAGATTGTCAATGATTTCCTTCTCCAGCACATGGATAAATGCCCCTAGAAACATCTACCTACCTGCCTATCTACCTACTCTCTCTCTCCCTACCAACCTATTGTATTTCTCTCTCTCTCTCCCTCTACGTACCTACCTACTCTCTTTATCTATCTACTGTATTTCTATCTCTTTCTCTCTCTCTCTCCCTTTACCTACCTATCTACATAACTACTCTTTCTCCTTACCTGGCTACTGTATTTCTCTTTCTTTCCGCCTCTATCCCTCTACATATATTTTTTTTAAAAATGCCTCTTCAAAACCTTGGTTCGTCTTATACTCCAGTGCATCTTATACTCCAAAAATACGGTAAGTGGAAAATCTCTTTTAAATTAATTATTTTTATGCCATAAGGATGAAATTTTATTTCAGTTTTGAATGTGATTTATTTTTATTTATGTATTTATTAAAGTTATATGCACGACTGGTGGCAGTTTTCTAACAAGGGATAGAGAAAACAAATTAGGATTTGTCCTTGGAAGTGTGTAAAGCAGACTTAACCACAAGCTGCAGATTAGAAAAGCATGCTGCACTGAGCTGTGGGATAAAAGAAATTATACTAAATGCATCGTCCTGTTTGAATTATTAGTCCTAGAAGAAGAGAGTTAAATAAGAGTGAATAATAAAATGTAAAAATAATGTAGTAAAACTATGGCTAAGGAACTATTATAATTAAATTTGAGAGTTTATTGGCTAGTGACAGGGAGAAGGAAGCCCACAAAGTCTTACAAATCCTTAAACTGTGAAGATGATCCATTAAGGATCCTCCATAAAAAGTGGAATTGGTGGGGAAGGAGGTTGGAAATAGAAGCATGACATAGGACAGAGGATGGCATAGAGAGAGGGACCACGGGTGGAAAGAGATTTTCTAAGGAAACAGGGAAATGATATTAATGCAGGAAAGGGAGGAATATTAGTGCTATATACCGGCTTTCCATAGAATCAGGCTGTGAGAAATTTTATTTTAATAACTTTTTTGGTTGCAAGATAAAAACTGCTAGGGAAAGTAGACACATACTAAAAATTTAGGTAATGTTACAACAATATAAAATTATTTCTTTAAATGTCAGACGTCTGGAGATTCTATCAAGACAAAAAGGATGGTTAATTGTGTTAAATCATTTAAACCTGATGGTTACATTACAATAAATTTTCTTTTCTCCTTATCTATCTAACTATATAAGGAATTTGGTCATATAATATTACCCCTAGCATTTATTTATACTCCTAATCAGAGTCAAATTGGTTACTGACAAAGGATTACAAAAAGAACAAAAGTAATACAAATAATAGAAAGAGATTTCAATATTGATGTATTAAAATCTCAAATTGGAATGCACAAAGGATTCCAAGCACAAATGTATTTTAATTCCTGAATTTTTACTTTTGTACAATGCATTGCACCAAGAATCCTTTACCAGAATCCTGGAAATAGTCTAAGATAATTTTGATCCTTAAATTGAAACAAGACTGACAGGATTTGGCATTTTATAAGCACTTGTTGCTTCTCAATACAGATTATAAACTCTACACTAATTTTTTAGCTAACCAATTAAAAGTTATTACAAATAAAATTATCCATATAAATCAATCTGGTTTTATTTCACACTGTAATAAATCTACTCAGATCAGAAAACTATTATACTAATTACTAAAATTAATAAGTCCTCATTAAGCATATGTTTTAGATATATTATAAGCCTTTGATTATATCAAAGTACAGTTTTTAAAACATTAATTAAATTTAAATTTAGCTCTAAGATCTATAAAATAATTGAATATATTTTTAGACCAATTAAAATCCAGATAAGACTTAATTAACTGTTATGATTCAAATCCATTATAAATTCAAGCGGTACTAAGCAAGATTGTTTCTTATCACTTTTAGTATTTAACAACTATAGAAACAGTGACAATAGGTCTTAGACCCAATAATCAGATCAATGGTATAAAATAAGAAGGCATATCTTTTAAATCTATTTTCAGACTATATAAACTATTAAGGAATTAGAGGAATTTGCAGAAATGTCAGAACTCAAGATTAACATTAATTTTCATCAATCACATTTAATGTTTTCCTGATATATCCCAAAATATTCAAATGGAAATTTGCGTAGTTTTAGGAATCCCAATAGCAAATACACCCTAGTAATACTTAGGTATTACTATAAAATATTTAAAAAAATTAGAAATATATATGTACCAACTTAGAGGAAATTGCACAATGAAAAATTGGAATCAGAGGCAGAAACCACAATTTTACTAAACTTAATGGATTTTATGGTTTATCTCAATAACAATAGCAATTGTTTATAATCTGATATATATCAAACTTTCGTATACATAATACCTGTCTTACTGCAATACATTTCCTTGGTTCTTGTCATATGTAAAGGTAATCATCTGATTTTATTTGGCTAAAACTAAAAAAATATTTTTTTAAAATAAATCTCTAGTTCTCACAAAGTTAAAGGGCAGGCAGGGAAAACTCATTAAGACTTCTAAGATTCTGTTAACTATAGGTAAAACTCAAAAAATTAGAATATCATGCAAAAGTTCATTTATTTCAGTAATGCAACTTAAAAGGTGAAACTAATATCTGAGATAGACTTATTACATGCAAAGCAAGGTAGTTCAAGCCATGATTTGTCATAATTGTGATGATTATAGCTTACAGCTCATGAAAACCCCAAATCCACAATCTCAGAAAATTAGAATATTACATGCAATCAATAAAACAAGGACTGTACATAGAACAATATCGGACCTCTGAAAAGTATAAGCATGCAGATGTACTCAGTACTTGGTTTGGGCCCCTTTTTCAGCAATTACTGCCTCAATGCGGCGTGGCCTTCAGCTTTTCTGCAATGTTCGGTCTCGTGTCTCTCATCTTTCTCTTGACAATGCCCCATAGATTCTCTATGAGGTTCAGGTCAGGCGAGTTTGCTGGCCAATCAAGGACAGTAATCCCACAGTCATTGAATCAGGTTTTGGTGCTATGGCAGTGTGGGCAGGTGCCAAGTCCTGCTGGAAAATGAAGTCAACATCCCCATAAAGCTCGTCTGCGGAAGGAAGCATGAAGTGCTCCAAAATCTCCTGGTAGACAGCTGCGTTGACCCTGGACTTAATGAAGCACAGTGGACCAACACCAGCAGATGATATGACTCCCTAAATCAACACAGATGTGGAAACTTCACACTGGACTGCAAGCATCTTGCAGTGTGTGCCTCTCCATTCTTTCTCCATACTCTGGATCCTTGGTTTCCAAATGAGATGCAAAAGTTACTCTCATCAGAAAAGAGGACTTTGGACCACTGAGCAACAGACCAGGTCTGTTTTTCTTTAGCCCAGGTAAGACGTTTCTGACTTTCTTTGTTGTTCAGCAGGGGTTTGACAAGAGGAATTCGACATTTGAAGCCCATGTCCAGGATCTGTGTCTGTGTGGTGGCTCTTGATGCACTGACTCCAGCCTCAGTCCATTCCTTGTGAAAGTCCCCAACACTTTTGAATGGCCTTTTCCTGACAATCCTCTCCAGGCTGCGGTAATCGCTGCTGCTTGTGCACCTTTTTCTTCCAAACTTTTCCCTTCCTTTAATAACTTTCTATTAATGTGCTTTGATACAGCACTTTGGGAACATCCAACTTTTGCAATTATCTTTTGAGGCTTTCCCTCCTCATGGAAGGTGGCAGTTATGGTTTTCTGCACAACTGTTAGGTCAGCAGTCTTTCCCATGATTGTGATTCCTACTGAACCAGATTGCGAGACCATTTAAAGGCTCAGGAACCCTTTGCAGGTGTTATGGCTTTAGCTGATTAGATTGGGACACTTTGAGCCTAGAATATTGCACCTTTTCACAATATTCTAATTTTCTGAGATTGTGGGTTTAGGGTTTTCATGAGCTGTAAGCCATAATCATCACAATTATGACAAATCATGGCTTGAACTATCTTGCTTTGCATGTAATAAGTCTATCTCAGATATTAGTTTCACCTTTTAAGTTGCATTACTGAAATAAATGAACTTTTGCACGATATTCTAATTTTTCTAGTTTCACCTGTATAACCTTATAATAAATGTAGCATTGATTTGCATGGCTTTGGTTTCATTGTCTTATCTACCTTAAATGATTGACAGGTGAGAACTATTGCTGGAGTTAATAATGTGTTATTGTGCGGTATAATTCCTTGATTACATATGATTAAGACTTGAAAAAGGTTATATGATTTCAGATCGTATTATCTGAAAACTACATTTTCATATATGATACACTAGAGCTGGGTTGCTGTTCTTCAGATGGATTTTCTGATATAACTGTACATTGGCGGCCCTATTGCCAATCCCTATCTTGCCACAGTAATAAGAGCAATAAATGATATGTATCAGATCTTTGAGGCAAGCAAGGTCAAAAAACAGGCACAGCAAGATTTCTAGGAATGATGTTTATTGTTGTAAGATTGTAAACTAACAATCTTGACAAGCTGTCAAGTTTCTCTTTATTCCATCTTCTACCCCAAAAAAATTAAAATTAAAGAGAGGATATTTTGAGTTTCTTTCTGATGCTTTCCTCTTTCTCAGGAACTTTTCTAAAAGTCCCCTTTAATAGCTTGCTCATTCCTTTCCCATTCTTTCACAGCAGTGTTCTTATATATTGTAGTCCAAATTAAAGGATAGGAGAATGCCTTTGACTTTGCTTCTTTCCCACAAAACATTACCTGCTAGTGGGGGAAAATGGTGGCACTTGTGTTTGTTTGTTCAACTTAGAGGCTAGGTAACTCCATAAGACTCTATGATTCACAGCATTAAAAACAAAACAAAAAAATCAGCACAATATAGCACAGACCATGCATGTCCTCACTTATTAGCAAGCAGGCACTCAGGAAAACAGTTGACACAAGGAAGATCTGTCCTAAAGTGCTGTTTTCTCTCTGGGCCCATGACTTGTAAGTTGCATTAGTTCTGCACATGGTACTAGTTCCCTTTGACATCCCAGCTGATGGGTAGAACGTGCTGACTCAGGATGGGCTTCAGTAGAACAGATGGTCATTAATCTGACTCAAATCATAACCTACACAAGTTCCGCCAGGAGCTGCAAGGAGCAAAACTCGTAAACCACAGAGGGAATAGAACATGTTTTTTGCACAACCGAGATGTTTTCAGAAAAACAGTATTTCTGACTTGCTAGGGTTTAATTTTAACTTGTTCGGCCTCCTACAGTGCTCACAATTTCCCTACAAGGTACCAGATCAAAACCTGCATAGCATTGACTGAATTTATCCATCACATCTTGTGGGGCAGGGATGCAATGGATGAATTAACTCAACGTTAAAAGTCATCAGTGGCTTAAATATATATAGTGATTGACAAGAATGGAATCACTTTTCAAAGAAATAGGATTTAAATATTTAAGACTTTTATAACAATAAGAACCAGGAGAACTCATCCTATACAAATTCCTCATGAAATAAGGAAAGTATACCCGTGATGTTTAGGAATGTGGCAGCTAATGTGTACAAGTGCTATTAAGACTGGCTTAGTAACATTTGGAAATATTGTGTGTCATTTAGTCATATGGTTTAGAATTGGCTGTCAAATATTTGAACTTTTTATTAGCTTGAATAGCTTGATTTTAATAAGCTTTCTGTATGAGCAGCATTTATTGTTCTTCAATTGAAGATAGTGTGGCACAGCAAATACTTTTCATATAACAATACTTTTATTTATCAGCAGGGCAGCAAATGAAACTTTGTCTCTAATCTACCCTTGTCCTCAGACAAGAGACTCTGTCCCTCTGACTTTTATTGAAGGGTTTATATATTTATATATATATATATATATTTGCTAAATTAAAAGCTGCAGAAAAATAAAAAAGAATATAGAAAGGGGAAATTATATAAATATATACAAAATATAAAAGAAAAAAATAAATTATGATATTTAGATATTAAGAGAGGAATAGAATCAACATCACGTGAAGTGTTAATATCACTTTATAATGCCTTAGTAAGACCATACTTGGAATACTGCAGCCAGTCTCCTGAAAGGATGCACAGAAGTGTAACAATGATGATTAGAGCAGTGTTTTTCAACCTTTTTTGTGCAAAGGCACACTTTTTTCATGAAAAAAATCACGAGGCACACCACCATTAGAAAATGTTAAAAATTTTTAACTCTGTGCCTATATTGACTATATATAAAGTGTTTTTCCCACGACACACCTTACACTATGTCACGGCACACTAGTGTGCCACGGCACAGTGGTTGAAAAACACTGCATTAGAGGACTGGTGGCTAAAACATAAAGAACAGTTGCTGGAGGGAGGGAAAAGGGAATCAACTTATCGTCCAAAGCAGGACAAGAAGCAATGAATGGAAAGTAATCAAGGAGAGAACCAACATAGAACGAAGGAGAAATTTCCTGACAGAACAATTAATCAGTGGAACAACTTGCCTGCATAAGTTGTGATTCTCCAACGCTGAAAATTTCACTGAAGAGATTTGTCTGAAATGGTATAGGGTTTTCTGCCTGAGCAGCGGGTTGGACTAGAAGACCTCCAAGATTCCTTCCTATTTTGTTATGTAACTCCAAAAATAAGAAAAAAAATATTTAAATTATCTTCCGGAAACATCGTTAATATTTCTGCCCTATACATAACCACCTTCCTATATAGAACCCTTTTTAATTAGTAATTTTAAAAAAACTAATGGGCAGATTTTATTTTCTGGGCATACAAAATATAATATTGAGTAATCAAATCATCATATATATTTCTGCATGAATTATTTTTAAGAGCAACACCTTTCTTTTTCATTTAGGAGTGTTAATTTTGTAAAAGAACTATCTGCCGTATTGTTCAGAGTATAAGATGCACCTTTTTTCCTCAAAAAAGAGGCTGAAAATCTGGGTGCGTCTTATACATCGAATACAGCCTCCCAAAGCCCCACGCTCTTCACCAAAATGGCCGTGCATAGCCTTAGGGAGGCTTTCAGAGAGCTCCTGGAGGCTGGAGAGGGCAGAAATGAGAAAAAAAGGACCATTTGTTGCCCCCGCCCAGCTCCCAGCAGCACTCTATAAGCCTTCATAAGGCTATCCATGCAATCTTTTTTACAAAAAACAGGCCCGTTTTCACAAAAAAATGACCTGTTTTTTGCTCATTTTTGCCCCCCCCCCAATACCCCTAGGAGCAAGCCCTCCCCCAAGGCCATTCATACCTTTTTTTAAAAAGGGGGGGCCATTTTCACAAAAATCGGGCCATTTTTGGGAGGTTTGCAGAGTGCAAAACCTTTTTTTTTCCCCTTTCGGAAAGCTCTTTAGTTAGAGTGATTGATGAGAATTTTATTGATCAAATGCTGTGCCAGCAGAAACAAAGTCCTAGGTGCTGCAGATTGTCAGTGATTTCCTTCTCCAGCACAAGGATAAATACACCTGGAAACATCTACCTACCTACCTACTCTTTCTCTCTCTCTCCCTACCTATCTATTGTATCTCTCTCTCTCTCTCTCTCTCTCTCTCTCTCTCTCTCTCTCTCTCTCTCTCTCTCTCTCTCTCTCTCTCTCTCTCTCTCTCTCTCTCTCTCTCTCTCTCTCTCTCTCTCTCTCTCTCTCTCTCTCTCTCTCTCTCTCTCTCTCTCTATATATATATATATATATATATATATATATATATATATATATATATATATATATATATATATATATATATATATATATATATATATCTTTCTTCTCTTCCTCTATCTACCTACCTACTTTTTTAAAAAAATTGCCTTTTCAAAACCTTGGTGCGTCTTATACTCCGGTATATTTCAGTGCATCTTATACTCCTACGGTATATTAACTGGTAGAGCTGAAGGTAATCCCACTTCTATTTTTACTTAAACTAAATCTATAGTTATCTTAAGATGCTTACAGTTGTTACGTGTGTTGCAGTTCCTTCTACTCCAGTTAAATTTGAGCCACTGCAGTGAAGGAAAGTATTCGCAGAAACAAGACAGAAGGATAGATTAATTGCCTCCAAATGGGTGCCAATGAATCAATAGAGGAAATCAGTGCTATGGAAAATTACCAGTGGTATGCAAAATTCATGAAAGAATGCCCATCTGGACAACTCACCATGTATGAATGCAAGAAGGTCCTTGGCCTTGAAAATGCATCTATGCAAGCAAATAATTATGTTGAGAAAGTATTCAATATTTTTGATACAAATAAGGTAAGAGTTGTTTCTATAGTGCATAGTTTTAGGTAATTGTATGCCGTTTTTCATTTATTGTATACAAAACATTTTAGCATCTTAAGTCTGACATTTGTTTTACAATTCCTTCCAAATTGATTCTTCAAGATATAAATGTAGCTAAGAGTATATATGCCTGTTCAACAGGATTTTAATTTATCAGTGATTAAAATATATGTTATAGCTCTGATAGTTATCTTGATATCTCATACTTTTGTTTTGTTTATACAATATTATCTGTGAGATGCACAGAATTAAGATGTACCTACCAGATTGCTGTCTTTAATATGCCAGCTTTGTGCCTTCAATTTTCGAGGGGGTATGATGGAGCTATTAACTATTAAAATCAATATGCATCAATATTATTAATCTTCATGAATGTCACATTCTTTGAAATTTTGGAGCCACCATACATATATCATTCTTCTATAATAGGTCCTTTGGTCCTTTTACTAATGTTGCATGCCCAGTTGTTTTTATATTTTATTACTACAATTTTATTTATCTTTTTCTATTTCTATCCAATAACTACTATACAATATTCTTTTTGAAATAAGATTCTAAATGTATTCGCATATTTACTCACTTGTTTTATATTTGCTTTCTCTCTTAATGATACACTTTAAAAAGAATTTGCTTATTTTCAATTTATTTGTGGCAGTTTCTTTCATCATACTTAATATATCATAAAACTTTATTTAATAGTCTCCCTGAAAAAACCTAGGCATATTAAGTTTGTAGGAATTAGTGGTTGGCTTGTACTTTGGGGGATTATTAATGTCAGCCTTTTGGCTAAAGTCAAGTGTAATCTTAGCTCAGGCAAATTACAAAACAATAATGTCAACCATTATTATTTAAAAATACAATTAACCAAATAGCTTTTAATATAAACTAGACTTGTGAGCAGTTTTTTCACAGGCCCAGCAACTATACTGCTTTCACTGAGACTTATAGTATACGTGATTTACTCACTATTTTTTCCCTTTTGGAAAATGTGACAATAGAATTTTAGAAATTGATCTTAGCATATAGTACTTTGTAATGAGAAGAGCTTTAAAAAAGCAGAACTTCAGCAGAAAAATTAATACCACTAATTCTTTAGTGGTCAAAATAATGTGACTCATATGAACCACAGCTGTTATTACTTTTTCTTAGCACTGAAACAATTGCAGAAATCCTGGGAAGGGTTTCCAGGTAGGAAACTGGAAAAACAGTTTACCGTATTTTTCGGAGTATAAGACGCACCAGAGTGTAAGACTCACCAAGGTTTTGAAGAGGCAATTTTTTTTAAAAAGTAGGTAGGTAGAAAGGGATAGAGAGGGAGAGAAAGAGAGAGAAATACAGTTGGTATGTAGGGAGAGGGAGAGAGTAGTTGTAGGTAGGTAGGTAAAGGGAGAGAGAGAGAGAGAGAATATATATATATGTATGTATGTATGTATGTATGTATGTATATATGTATATATATATGTATATATATGTATAGAGAGAGAGAGAGAGAAATACAGTAGATAGGGGGAGAGAAATAGTGTAGGTAGGTAGATAGAGGGATAGAGAGAGAAATAGAGAGAAATACAGTAGAAAGGTAGGGAGAGAGAGAGAGAATAGATAGGTTGGTAGGGAGAGGGATAAAGAGAGAGATAGTAGGTAGGTAGAGAGAGAAATAGAGTAGGTAGGTTGGTAGGGAGGGGGAGAGAGAAAGAGAGAAATACACTAGATAGGTAGGTAGAGAGTAGGTAGGTAGGTATGTAGGAAGATAAAGGGGGGAGAGAGAGAGAAACAGTAGGGAGGGAGGGAGAGTGAGAGTAGTTAGGTAGGTAGATAGATAGATAAAGGGATAGAGAGAGAGAGAGAGAAATACAGTAGGTAGGGGGAGAGAAAAGGGTAGGTAGGTAGGTAGAGGGATAGAGAGAAATAGAAAAAGATAGAGAAATACAGTAAGGTAGGGAGAGAGAGATAGAGTGGGTAGGTTGGTAGGTAGAGGGATAGAGAGAGAGAAAGAGAGAGGGGGAGAGATAGAAATACAGTAGGTAGGTAGAGAGAGAAATATATAGAGAGAAATACAGTAGGTAGGAAGAGAGAGAGAGTAGGTAGGTTGGTAGGTAGATGGAGAGAAATGCAGTAGAGAGGTAGGGTGAGAGAGAATAGGTAGGTGTTGTGGCCCAGCAGGAGCCATTGAAGCTGCCACCAGTCTGACAGCGAGGGGCCCTATGAGTCAGCTTTGGAGGACCCTGGACAGGGTTCCGATTCCGAGCAGGGCGCAGAGAGGCTGGTTGGCCACCAGGAGGCACCTGATCCTTGGACCAGTGGGGAGGAGACAAGGGAGTGTGATCCGGACGTCAGCAGTGAGTTGTTCCTGGATGCCCGGCACTGAAGAGCTAATAGGGGTAAGGAACAGTTGCGCAGTTACAGGAGGTAATTGCACTCAGCTGGTGGTAATTAGGCTCCTCTCAAGACTATAAGAGGAATGCTTGTGCACACGCCCCTTTTGCAGGAGTCAACGCATTGACTAAAAGTTGGAGAACTTTTGTGGCTAGCTTGGCAGGCTGGATTTCTGCCAAGGCTTATCTGTGCTGGATTGCTGCCAAGGCTTATCTGTGCTGGTTTGCTGCCAAGGACCTGTCTGTCTTTTAATAAATTCCTTAAAGTATATTTGGCTCGACATGCTTTGGTCTGGGACAAGGGGGGTCAGAACAGGTAGGTAGATAGGGGGGAGAGAGAAATACAGTAGGTAGGTAGGGAGAGAGAGTAGGTAGGTAGATGTTTCCAGGTGTATTTATTCATGTGCTGGAGGAGATCGCTGACAATCTGGAGCACCTAAGACTTTCTGCTGGCAGAACACTTGATCAATCTAATTCTCATCAATCAGTTAAAGAGCTTTCCAAAAGGGGGGAAAATCTTTTTGCACTCTGCAAACCTCCCCAAAACGGCCCGTTTTTCATGAAAACAGGCCCATTTTTTTCAAATAAAAGGCATAAATAGCTTTGGGAGGCTTGTAGAGTGTTCCTCAGGGGTGGGGGGCCAAAAAGAAGCAAAATATGGCCCATTTTTTGTCCAAAAAAATGCATGCATAGCCTTATGGAGGCTTATAGAGTGCTGCTGGGGGCTGGGGGGGATGCTGCAGGGGTTGTGCGTTGCATTATGGGTGCGGCACACCTGCGCACAACCCCGCTGTGATCCACCCCCTTATGGCATGCAAGCCAAAAAAGGTTCGCCATCGCTGCACTAGCCTATTACATTGCTGCATTTGAGCAGGAGACTAACATTTAATTTAATGTGAAAATTTCTCAGACTCTTCCTGCAGCTTACATTTCCAATGAACGTAATTTGATGTTTGTCTTAAGATAAATTGATTAATTTTTGTTATCATTCACTTCGCTAGGACAACATTAGTGATTTCTAATTTTGGCTTATTTGAATAAAGTATATTTTAAATTGATTATAATTTCTAATACATAAAGTGAAAAAGATTCATGCATACAATTATTAACAATAAAATGTAATTGGCTTATTAAAGACATGATTGCACTTACCACTTATGAGTGGATTGCTTTTAGACATGGACTTTTTATAGAAAATGAAATATGGGACTCATTTATGCAGGGTATAAGTTGAAAAAAAGATAGTTGTATAAATGTTTTAGAAACACTGTATATGTGTACTAGATTAATATTTGCATTATATGAGTATATATAGACTATAACATTTTACAGTTAGGCATATCATACTATGTTTTTCTTTGTTTTAGTTTTCTAAACTGTTTAATTGAAGAACTATTTATGTGTTCTTTGACCTTTGTCATTAATATTTTTGTTTTTCCTTTTTATTTCTATTTTTGATATTAATTAAAAAGCAATAATGAACAAATAGTTAATAGTCTATACCTCTAGGTACTACCCACTAAACAACCTTAATTGGGGCTAGCAATAATGTCACTAAATGATATAGTTGTTAAGCAAGACAATACTTATCTATGACTTGCAATTTCACTGCCAGCTTCTCTATTTAATCTACTTGCTGAAAGCTGACTGTCAAGCTTGCAAATGATGACATGACTAAGGGGCACTAAGGTAGTTGAAAGTATGAGGTTACATTTTTTGTGTGATTTTGAATGGTTGCTAAATAGAGCAGTTGTTAAGTGAAGACAAAGCACACAAAATGATCATTTTGGCGTCCGTGCAGTTTGCTGAAGATGATGCTGATTAACATCAATCTTTTGGGGGAAGGTAGCTTTAAAAGCTGTGCATTCAACATTCTAATTGACTTCATGCATGCTGTAATGGGAAAAAGCATCCTTTCCTGCACCTGAAAGAGATCTTTTCAATTTTTCAGAAGTTGCAGGATCGCCGTTCCCAGCTGCTCTATGTATCAGACCAATAGTATTGATGGTTTAAACTATTCTCACTATTATTTCTATAATCTCTTAAGAATTCAAAGGAATTCACAAAAATGGTAGAAATCCTCAAAATAGTACTTAGCAATAGTATTTAAACTTCTATACCACTTCAGAGTGCTTTTACAGCCCTCTTTAGTGGTTTACAGAGTCAGCAATCTGTAACAATCTGGATCCTCATTTTACCCACCTCGGAAGGCAGGAAGATTGAGTCAACCTTGAGCTGGTGAGATTTGAACTGCCGAACTGCAGCTAGCAGTCAGCTGAAGTAGCTTGCAGTACTGCACTCTAACCACTGCACCACCTCAATTCTTTTATCAGAAACGATTTGATAAAAGAAATTTAAAAATGTTTAACTGTAAATATTTAAATTTAAATTCAATGAGGGGAGGCACAAATTGTATCCTTTTCCATGCCTGTCAGAATAGTTTATGTGCTTATATACTATTAAAACACGATTGTTTTATTCTGATTAAACTATACATCATAGCCACTTTTTGAGTATTCTCCTTTACTGCCTCATACACATAACTTGCATGAATGCAACTGTTTGTGCAGCCATGCTTACATACGTCTTTGCAAATTGTTGACAAATTTGTTTTGGACTTTATCAATATCCAGAATTGAACAATTTCAACTGTAACACAATGGTGTTTCTATGGAATCAATCATTTCTTTTTTATATCCAAGATGTCATCTAATTTATATGTATTAGATAAAAAGCTATTTTTGCTATACATTTTATTGCTAAGGATTTAATCCTGCAAGTGAATTTCCCACCAAATTCAATGAGATTGCTTCTAACCTGTCTACTATGATTTAAACAAAAATTATTCTTCCAAAAGAACCAGAGACAGCATTGAAGAAAAGAGATCTCAGGAATTATATCTGAAAAACAAAATGACCACATGGCACTACATACCTACATTCTAAAATAAAAAGAGAAGGATACTCCAAATGAAAGAGGATACAAATCAAAGAAACAAATACTTAGATGGCAGTTTGTAAATTAGCATTGCCCAAGGCAATTTGGTCCAGCAAACAATAGACTTTAAAAGACCTGAAAATAAAGATCCCAGTACAATCCATCCTGGGCTGTTACTTGACCAATTCTAGGTTACTAGAGTAGGTGAGTACAAAATAAAACACTTGCTTCCACAGAAGTAAGTGTTTTAAAATTCACTGTAACATATTTCTGAGAAATATGGATGCATAGAGCTGCTTTTTCAACAGTTTGATAAATGAAGTTTCAACAAGCGGAAAAAGGAATTTTGGTAGAATTATTTCCAGCAAACATTTGAGCAAGTGCAATTCCCAGTATTACTATTCACATTCCTCTTTGAAAAACATCATCGGATGCAGAAAAATCTTATCTGTATCTGCATATTATATGCTTGCTACAGGAGCATATAATAAACTACAACAGTATTCTTTTTGTTTCACTTTTATCCCAATATTGTTTCAAACAGATATATGCAAATATATTTTTCCTTGCATATTGTGCAGCACCCCTCCTCCCTCTGTTGGATCTGGTCCTTTTGCACAAGTACAGGTCAACTTACAACAGCTCACTTAGTGACCCTTCAAAGTTACAACTGAAAAAAAAGTGACTTATGACCGTTTTTCACTTACAACCCTTGCAGCATCCCCTTAGTCACGTGTTCAAAATTCAGATGTTTGGCAACTGACTCGTGTTTATGACGGTTGCAGTATCCAAAGTTCATGTGATCCCCTTTTGTGACCTTCCAACAGTCAAGGGGGAAGTGACATTCATTTAACAACCGTGTTACTAATTTAAGAACTGCAATGATTGAGTTAACAACTGTGGCGTAAAAAGTCGTAAAATGGGGCAAAATTCATTGAACAAATGTTGCACTTAGCAACAATAATTTTGGGCTCAGTTGTGGTCATAGGTCGAGAACTGCCTGTAGTAGCTTTCCAGTGTCGTGTGCCAGTCGTGAATATCAGCCCATAACATTTCAGTGATAACAATCACATATTCCTATTTCTGAATTAGGCTCTCTACGTTTTATAGAGATCCTGTTTATTTGTACAGATCCTGTTAATTTTTCATGCTGTCCTTTGGGATAGAAATATCTGAGATTTTGAGCAGTACCATCCATTGGCCTCTTTGTTGTTTTTTCCTGTTAAACTCTGATTTCCACCTGGGCCTCATGCTTTCTTCTTTTGTTTCTGAGATTTATGACCCAGTGCTTGGCTGTGTATTCAAGCCTTAGTTTTTCCATTTACCTATTGTTGCCCTACTCTGCATCTTTCTCATCAACGTATTGCAGTGAAGTTGCAATGGTAGCTTTATATATCTTTATATGTGAGTACATTTTAAGAGAATAGCTTGGAACCTTTTTTTAGAATAAGCACAGATAGGATAGGATAACAAATGCCTGAAAATAAAATAAATCAAAAGTATTGAATCAATTGTGATGGATAGTAATAATAATAATAAAGCTACAAAGTCTTCTTCAAACTCTTCCACATCCCTGCCTAATGCAAAACTCAAACATGGCTGTTTCTGCTGCCAAAAAAGCCTTTTAATCCTATCAGAAAGAAAATAATGAACATTCCTCACCTAATATAAGTTCATCTGGGACAGGGGTGTCAAACTCAAGGCCAGTGGTCCAGATCCGGCCCATAGGATGCTTAGATCTGGCCCGCAGGGCCAGCCTGGAAACAGCAAAGGACTGCCCCACGGTGCCTCTGCCACAAAAATGGGGTGGGGGGGCACACTCACCTCCCCAAGCTCAGTTTTTGCTGGCAGAGGAATATCAAAACAAACTAAACATGCAAGAAGGGACAGCAAACAAGAAAGGGAAAGAGGGAAGATGGGAAGACAGCAAGGAAGGAAAAATAAGGAAAGAAGGGAAGGAAGGAAGGAAAATGAAGAGGGAAGAAAAAAGAAAAGAAGAAAAGGAGGGAGGGAAGGAAGGAAAGGAGGGTCCCAAGTTATGCACACTGTGGCCACGTCCACCTTGGCCACACCCTTCTGGGCCTCCAAGGTCAAACGCAACCTTCATATGGCCCTCAATGAAATCAGGTTTGACACCCCTGATCTAGGAAATAGGTGAGAGATCAGTTATCCATCCTCTTAACAATGGAATTCTCACCAGCTTTGCTTTGCCAATACATTTTCCTTTGTTTAAACACCTATATCACTTGTCAAACTGTGTCCCTAAATCAGCTCCTTCATATGTCCTGCCCTCAACCCAACAATTTCTATTATTCAGGGTTCCTCTTTCTTGCAAAGCAGGCACCCATAGTCACTGACGTGGCACGACAAAACCGTGAAGCCCTTATCCGCGGAGACATAAGTGTGTCGCTAAAGCCGCAACGTCATCATCGTGCGTCATCACTGCCGCGACAACAGCGCGGCAACAGAAGGGCGCTTTAAAACGGCGCCGCGGCAGAAAGCCGATTTCCATTAAGGTATGAGTTAGGATTAGGTTTAGGGGTTTGTTTTAGGGTTTGTTTTAGGGTTAGGTTTAGGGTTAGGTTTAGGGTACTGAGTGCTTGGGAATGCGCGGATTTGCCCTCCGCGATTATGTCATCGCGGTAGGGTCGCGTTTTTCCTTAGCGCTTTGAACGGCGCGAATTAATCTTCGCGCTTATGTCTCCGCGGATAAGGGCTTCGCGGATTTGTGGTGGAACCAGTCACTGAATAAGGATAGGTCATTTTCCCTCAGCTCTATGCTCTTCTTTTTGTGAAAATTCCGACATCCTGATATGACTAGTTTTTTCAAGAAAAGAGATGAACAACTCAAACATTGCTGTTTTTCACATGCAGAAATCAACTGCTATCAACCTCACGCTCTGCTAGCATCCCTTAGAATACTGTCAACATGCTTTTTGTAAAATTGTCTTCACAGAAATTTGAGCTGCAGCAGACTGAGGCAGTGAGACTGTTCTCAGTGGCTAGAAACTGTTCTTGATGTGGAACTGCCGTTTTCATAATGAACGGTTCTGGTTTGCTGTAACAGCAGTGACGTTTCCGAAGTTTACCACTTCTATTTTTTAAAACCTGGTGAGCAGTCTGAAGTGGTGATACAGAGAGGAAGTCTCCGTACCACATTATTATTATTCTCATGATCTATGGTTATACAGTGAGTTGTTTTCTGTTTCTGGCCTTCTACTAATATTTTTCCTTATTTATGAGTGGGAAAGACTCTTCTGCAGCAAGAAAGTTGACAGGATGAGGAAGTTATCAAAATATCCTTAATTATTTTTGCAGCTAGTTATCCTATTAATAGTGTCAAAATAAATGCAATTTCATATACTTTGCAAATATATTCACCTGTTTGTTTGTTTGTTTGTTTGTTTGTTTGTTTGTTTTAAAGGATGGATTTATTGACTATTTGGAGCTTTTAGCTGCTATAAATCTGGTGATACGAGGGAAAATTGACCAAAAACTGAAATGGTATTTTAAACTTTATGATCTTGACGGGAGTGGAACAATTGACAAAAAAGAAGTAATAAGTATGTTAATGGTGAGTAAACGCACTAATTAGCAAGGATGTCATTCTACAAGTTTCATACTGAGAATATACTGGTGTTTTGACTGTTGTAATAAATATATGGCCAAATTGTCACATGATTTCTTTGCTGTCCCAGTGACAAAGGCAATATGTATCTACACTGAGCTTTCCCCACTTCCATTAGATGAGACTGAAATTATCCAAAGCTGCTATCGGCTGTTGGTATTTTGGAGGAGTAATCTAGCGCAATAGCACTGAAAAAATAGAATAGAATAGAATTCTTTATTGGCCACACAAGGAATTTGTCTTTGGTACAGAGTCGAGGTGGCGCAGTGGTTAAATGCAGTACTGCAGGCTACTTCAGCTGACTGCAGTTCTGCAGTTCGACTGTTCAAATCTCACCAGCTCAGGGTTGACTCAGCCTTCCATCCTTCCGAGGTGGGTAAAATGAGGACCCGGATTGTTGTTGGGGGCAATATGCTGACTCTGTAAACCGCTTAGAGAGGGCTGAAAGCCCTATGAAGTGGTATATGTCTAACTGCTATTGCTATTGTTCTCAGTGTACATAAAAGAAAAGATACATTTGTCATGAATCATAAGGTATAACACTTAATGATAGTCATAGGGTACAAATAAGCAATCAAATCACACTAGGAAATAATCAATATAAATCATAAGGATATAGGCAACAAAGTTACAGTCATAAGTGGGAGGAGATAGGTGATATGAATGATGAGATTAATAGTAATAGTAATGCAGACTTAGTTTGACAGGGTTGAGGGAATTATTTGTTTAGCAGTGTGATGGTGTTCTTGTGTTTAGTTGTTCTGTGTGCAGTGCTCTATAGCATCGTTTTGAGGATAGGACTTGAAACAATTTATGTCCAGGATGTGAGGAGTCTGGAAATATTTCCACAGCCCTCTTTTTGATTTGTGTAGTATATAGGTCCTGCATGGAAGGGAGGTTGGTAGTAATTTTTTCTGCAGTTCTAATTATCCTCTGAAATCCGTCTGTCTTGTTGGGTTGCAGAACCAAACCAGACAGTTATAGAGATGCAGATGGAAAGGAGCTGTTTTAGCCAAGGAAGTGCCAAGTCACAACTAAACATTTAGCACATTTAGAGAGATGAACCACAGTGGTGGAAAGGACTGAACTGTAGGTGGGGCAAGAGTTTCATTGTTCATGGGAGAAACTGAGTAACAGTTGTTTTACATATTCAAAGAAACTAGGGCGGAAATGCAACTTTTATGTGTTTATTCTTATACCAGGTACCCAGTATCTCCATTACTATCATTCTTTCTGCTTTAAATAGATATGAAAGGGCAAGGCAGAGAATTCTTAATCATATATTTGCGAACAGAATAACTGTTCAGCCATAAAAATTAAAACTCCCTATATTATTTTCATAATTCCTAAGCCTTTTTACCAAAGAAAAAGCCTTCCTATATATCAAAGAGCTGACTCTGTAAACTGCTTGGAGAGGGCTGTAAAGCACTGTGAAGCAGTATATAAGTCTAATTACTATTGCTATATATAAGACTAAGGCCTGTCCAATCTAGCTGTCTTAGATCTCTCCTAAAAAAAATGTTGTACCACTTAGGGTAACAGTTAATCTAATTTCTTTTGTAGAATATCCAATTTAAGACTTAAATTAAAAGAAAACCCCCACAATATGATAGGTCCTGGGACAAATTATGGTCAACTCTCAGTTCTTTAATAGGCAGATAGACAGTTTCTTGTTCAAATAATCATAAACAATGAGTGAACATTTAAGAAGGAAAAACTAAGATTTGGTGAAGCTCCTGATGTTTGTATGAGTGACTGTTCTATAATAGCAGGACAAGAAAACTACTTAAAATTACTTAATGTATTTTTTATATCCTAAACCAGAGGTTCCCAAACTTTTTCAGTCCACCGCCCCCTTGGTGCTACAAACTGATCCTCAGTGCCCCCCACCCAGTGGTGGAATTCATTTTTTTTTTACTACTGGTTCTATGGGCGTGGCTTTGTGGGCGTGGCTGGGGGGTCATGTGACTGGACGGTTTGCACGACTGAAGGAAGATAGTTACAGTAAAATTCAAAACTGTAACAATTAATTGCACATTGGAAGAGCCGAGGTGGCGCAGTGGGTAGAGTGCAGTACTGCAGGCCACTTCAGCTGACTGCTAGATCAGCAGTTCAGCGGTTCAAATCTCACTGGCTCAGGGTTGACTCAGCCTTCCATCCTTCCGAGGTGGGTAAAATGAGGACCCGGATTGTTGTTGGGGGCAATATGCTGACTCTGTAAACCGCTTAGAGAGGGCTGAAAGCCCTATGAAGCGGTATATAAAAATCTGCTATATTATTCAAAATCCAATTTAAAACCTTTTTATTAATGTTAATTCAACAAAATTGTTGAACATGATCCAGTGATACCAGGTTTTCAAAGTCTGATAGTCATTTATCAGAATCTTAGTAACTAGTAATTTAGTAAACTCAGTAAAATTTAGTAACTATTTCACTGTTCAGTAAATTCTTAATGTGATGGATGGGCTTGATGAAGTGATACCAGAAAAAAATGTCTTTTCAAAGGAAGTGGCAATCAGCTATTTCCCAAACTGTAGGCAGAACTCCAGGATGTGGGACCCGGAGGATCCCCGTTTTTAAAAACCTGGTTACAGGCAGAGAAAGAGCTCAAGAGTCTGATCCTCACTTTGTCTGCACAAGCCACAGGGGGAACTTGTGGTACCCAAAACTAGAACCCCTGATTTCTAGATTTAAACTTTAAATATCGAAATGGCCCATTTCTTCCCGACTTCCAATGAAACATTCCATTTACTGTCACGCAAATCTCCCTTGCGGGTACAACGGATTCCTTCCCCCCTTGTATTTCCTCCGAGCTGATTTTACTGACAGAGGGCTGCAGGAGGCCAACACAGCCATAAATGAAGCCTCGATAAGTGGTTGAGCTGGCCACATCCTGCCTGGCCACACACCCCAGCCCTCAAGGTCAAACACAATCCTGATATGGCCCTCAATGAAATGGAGTTTGACATCCCTGGTATAGACCAATATATGAATTGTAAAGAGATAGAGCTAAGCAAATGTAAATATGATAAGCATTTCAAAGGGTTCTGTATATCTGCCGACCTCTGAAGTTGGGGTAGCTTTAGAAGGTACTCTCAAGGGACAGATTCAATGTTAGCATGCAATTATCTAATAAATATTGCTGCTATAACTATGGAAGACTTCATAGGTATTGGACAGTATTCTGAACTGGCCCGTTAAGGTTACTAGTAATTAGTGTAGTGATTTTAGAGGAAATGTTACCCTGTCAGAATACTTTTGATCTGCTAGCTGTAGCTTCTGGGTCATCTCCATAGGTTCCTCCACATATAGTATTTTAATAAACAAATGGTGTTTCTACATTGATAAGCCCTAAAGCCCTTCAGGGTATTGGACCTGGGTACTTGAGAGAACACCTGCTGCCAATTACCTCCAATAAACCGATTAGATCCCACAGATTAGGCCTCCTCCGAATTCCATCCGCCGGCCAATGCCGACTGGCGACTACCCGGAGGAGAGCCTTCTCTGTGGCTGCTCCGACCCTCTGGAACGAACTCCTCGTGGAGATTCAAACCCTCACCACCCTCCAGGCCTTCCGCAAAGCCCTTAAAACCTGGCTGTTCCGACAGGCCTGGGGCTAAAGAGCTGTTGCCCCCGTCTCGAATGGTATGACTGTTGTGTTTTTAAATTATGTATTGTTACGTTTCGTCTTTTTATTTTGTGTTTGTACCCCCCTTCCCTGATTTGAATTGTGAGCCGCCCTGAGTCCCCTTCGGAGGAAAAGGGCAGCATATAAATATAATAAAATCAAATCAATACTAAGACATTCAGTCATCATCTTCATTTCTTCAGCTGCAATGAAAAATTAAAAGCCGTAGGAATAGTATTAATAGTTTTTTAAAAAATATCAAAACACTGTGATAAGCATTTTAACATAAACTTGATATGTTAATAAGTCTCTAAAGTTTTAGAGTCTTTTAAATAACGTGACTAGTGTTGATATAACTGGAATACTTTTCTAATTTGCCTCAAATGCATGGTATACAAAAGTTACCTCTTATATTTGCAATATAATGTGGTTATTCTTACATTCTTATTTATTTAGGCTATTCAAACCATCAGTAACAACCAAGAGATGTCTCCTGAAGAAATGACAAACCTGATTTTCCAGAAGATAGATGTAAACAATGATGGTAAGAATAAATAAATCTTGAAATCCTTATTTTTATTATATTGCAATTTTGTAAAAGCATTCTGTTGATAAAACTATAAAGACTTAGCCACATGTACATATTTAAGAAATATCATAGCTGGTTGAAATTGATCTATTTAGATAAGATTACTGTATGATGTATATTGTACAAAGCAAAAATTGTTTTTGTTTATTCAAAGAGCCATTCAAACTGTATAGCTTGATCTCACTTTGCAGCAAGATGAAATAGAAGACAGCAAGTTCGTTCATTTAAGTCTTTATTTTTAATTCTTTATTGAGCAAATTTTATTAAATTGCTTTACAGAGATTCTATCAAGTTAACGGCATTGTAATTAATTGTCTTGCAAAACATTTTTTTTCATTTGATCCAGGGTACCCTGCCAGAAGTGATTATTGGCAGCTAAATAGTTATAAATATATTTAACCATACAAATGTTCTGTGTTTTTTAGAAGGAAAGAGCTAAATCTTGCCATGAGAATCAAAAATGTTTGAAATGTTTCAAACTGTATTTTTATCCAGTTGGAACAGGATAATTTTACCAAGCATTCTTCAGTTGCATTGTTAACTAAGATATTCTTGGTTGTATTTTTGGGAAATCTGCTTTTTATTTCAGTTAAGCTCTTTTGTAATTATAAATCTCAGTTTATTGTGAGTTCAGCATCATATTCATTAACTCCCTAAGCAGCAACAATCAAGTCCAAAAAGAAATATTTAAGAAAAAGTTTCATATATGCTGTTGAGTCTCTAAGAGCTTTTTCCTTCCAATATAAAACTGATCAGAACAGAATAAATATGCAGAGCTAAAGGAAGATGAGAGACTCATTCTTTTGACACATTAAAATAAAACTAATAACTGAGATTCAAAGTAGATAGGCCCACAAAGACAAATGTATTTTTCTTCTGCATTTTTATTGTTTCAGTAAAACAATACTGAGAAAGCAAGGAGTTTGAACTGTCTGAATATTTCCTTAGAGTTTAAGAGTTTCTTTTCCCAATTTTCACTGTCCCCATTCCTCACTCTGAAGCATAGTCATATAGCTGTGCATATCTAGGCAGTATCTCTCCAGCCTTCCTCAGTCTAGGATCTCCACATCCATGGCCTTTAATTATTAGAATGGCATTCAACAGATCTGGAGTGGAAAGCAACAGATTGAAGAAGTCTGCTCTATTAATCTAAGAAAGTAGTTCTTATGTAAATCTACAGATGGAACTGTAGGATTCAGAAATGCATTCAAATGGAATTTCAAATGAATGGAATATTTGGTTCCCCACAATTTGACGGATATTATATGGGAACTATATTACTTTTACCAAATACATGTAGTCCTCGAGTTATGACAGTTCACTTAGCGAAGGTTCAAAGTTGCAACATTCCCACCAAAAGTACTTATGACCCAGTTCCAAAGTTAAGTATGTTGCAGCACCACAGTGGTCGTTCGCCCAACCACAGATCCACTGTAACATGCTCCCTGCCAATTCCTGCCCTGCCAGGTCTCTACAGACATTGGGCCTGCTTTGGTTAGCCTACCACATTCCATATGCTCCTCCGTACCCGCACCAATCACTCACTTACCTAAGGAAGATTTCCAGAGTTCAAGTCAATTACTGGAGTTCTGAACCCGCCTGGATCTTGCTAATTGCATCACCGTGGAGATGGATAAAGAAATAAGAGAGCTTTGTGCACTGGCTCCCTGTACCTTTCGCTTGATGCATGCGCTCCAGAGGAGATCAGACTGCTCCCACCATTGAGAGGGCCCCTCTTTCAGAGCGACCCCACATGCTTCTCCGTGCCTGCCAGATCTCTGCCAGACGGGACCCAGCAAGCAAGGGGCAGAGGACAGCTGGTGCACCAATCTCTCCATTTCTTTATCCAGCTCTGCAGTGGGACAATTGGCAAACGCTGGGCGAGTTTGGCATTCTAACAAGTGGTGGGGCAGAGTAATGTCCACTTGAGAGAGAGAGGCTGGGGCTCAGTGGGGAAGGAGAGGGGCCAACCCAAGGCTTCTTCGCATGGCTGGACAAAGGCCTGACACCCAAGGCTGCACCGACCTATGCCTCTGCGAGGGCTATGGCAACCCTGGCAATGACACTTCTGCTCTGGTTGTTAGGAAACTGTTGCTGAAAATATGCAGTGGGCACATGTGGCACCGCTAAGGCTACAACAAAACAAAGCCTACAGAGACATGATAGTTCTTACATACTCTTCTTTTCTCCGTGCAAAACACTTTTCCAAAGAGGACAGAAGTGTGTGTAAAAATGTGAGATCTAAGGAAAACAGCTTTGTAACAACAACTTGAGCTCTGGAGATCTTCCCAAAGTAAAGTGAGTGACTGATGACAGGTGGGAAGAAGGCCCAAGCAGTTGTGGGGACCGCAAGGGATGGGAAGAGGAGCATGAGATATCTCAATGGTGGTGAGAGGCCTTTGGTGCTGGAGACAGTGGTCTTGTCCCCAACTAGGTCTCCCATGATCTTCCCCACTCCTGAGATACTTCATGTGCTCGTAACAACCAACACATTCAATTAACAAATGCATCGGTGAAAGGAGGGATGGAGCTCATTGATTTAACACAATTCAGTTAACATTATGATTGTAATGGCAGGATCCATTACATTTGTAACTCAAGGATTACCTGTAATAAATATAGAAGTAGTTATGAGTGTTTTCCCTAATTCAAGACAGAAAAAGTCTACCAAACTTTGATTCTAAAGAAGTGCATATTGTTTTTATAATAGGGGAACTGACCTTAGAAGAACTCTTGAGTGGAGTGGAAAAGGATGAACGTTTCCGGGAAACTATTTCAAAGAGCTTTGAGCTCTCCAATGTACTGAAAATTTTACAAAGTGAGAGAAGACACAGCGTCTGAGACATATTATAAATGGTACTTGTGACAAAAAGAACAACTCAAGGAATAGAATATCAAATACCAAGACAGACTGTTACATTTCCCATTCACTATTCAAAGCATAAGACGGTGTAGACAGATTATTACTTCAGAACTGTTCTTAATGTATTGTCCCTTCCTTTTGTTTCTCATAACATACAATAGCTTTTTTCTACGTATGACAAAAATCTTTGAAATGCAGAATGAAATAAACATAATACTTGACATTGGGGCAATATATCCAAATAAATAAACAAATACAATTGGAATTGGGAAGACATCTCTCTAGAGCAGGGGTGTCAAACTCAATTTCATTGAGGGCCACATCAGGATTGTGTTTGACCTCGGGGAGATGAGGTGGGTGTTGCTGGGGTGGGTGTGGCCAGCTCAACATCAGTTTTGTAGGGGGCGCCTGTGGTGGTCCGAGCAAAAATGGAGCCCCGAGCGCCGTTTTTGGCTGCCACAGCCTCCTGCAACCCTCTCCCAGTGAAAACGGAGTTCGAGCCCATTTTTGCTGGCAGACGTACCATGGTCCTTTGCTGTTTCCATGCCCCCTAGCCTTGAGTTTTACACCCTGCTCTAGAAGATAGAGAATAGATAAATTGCTTAAATATGATTTGTTTAACTTGAAATTTGGAACATGGTGATAAAGCATTATACAGGACTGGCCTATTTAGATCAGTTTAGGGTGAAATATGTTTTTGCAGTAACTTAATATCTACACTAATCAATTTAAAAATAGAAGTATGTTTTCTAATTAACACCTCAATTAGTTTAACATGCTAAATATAAATAAATATTTGGAAAAGCAGTTAATTACTCTGGTATTATGGGAATTATTTCAAATGTAAATTAACATGATGTAATGGTTTAGTTTTTAAAGGGTTTTTTAAGGATTAATAACTAATTAAGGATAATAACTCAAGACAGGTGTGGCAGGGACTACAACACCTAACCAATTATAAGGGCAATACGAAAAAAATAGCCAATCCTAATGCTCTGCTAGTAGAGGAGCTATATAGCTTCTTCACCCTCTTTGAGATTAAAAGATCAGTCTCTGTAGCTCTAGCCCAAAGGCCCTCTAACCTCCGAACACTCACCCTGGATGAACATCAAGTGAGAGCTGAGCTGAAGGCTGTAAATCCCAACAAAGCTGTAAATCCCAACAAAGCTGCAGATCCAGACAGAAAGTGGTAAAAATCTGTGCTGACCAATTAACAGGGGTCCTGACAAGGATTTTTAACCTCTCCCTGCAACAGGCTAGAGTCCCATCATGCTTGAAAGCAGCTACAATTATCCCAGTTCCGAAGAAAGCAGCCATAAAAGCTTGAATGACTATAGACCCATTGCACTGACTTCTATAGTGATGAAGTGCTTTGAGAGACTGGTCCTACACCTCAGGTCCTGTCTTTCACCAAATTTTGATCAACACAATTTGCTTATAGAAGCAACAGGTCAACAGGGGACGCCATCACCACGGCTCTACATATTGCACTGAGCCACCTTGAGAAATCTGGGAATTATGTCAGAATGCTTTTTATAGACTATAGCTGGGCCTTTAACACCATCTTACCAGGAATTCTCATTGAAAAGTTAACTGACCTGAATTTCCCCCCCTCACTTGTGAATGGATCAAAGACTTCCTGACGGATCGTCCACAAACAGTAAGGGTTGGGTCCTTTACATCTTTCACGCTGAAGCTCAGCATAGGTTCCCCTCAGGGCTGTGTGCTCAGCCCATACCTGTACTCGCTGTATACATATGACTGCATATCCTCTGATTCATCCAACATCATAATAAAGTTTGCAGATGACACAACAGTGCTGGGTCTCATAACTGGAGGGGACGAATCAGCATACAGGGAAGAAGTCCAGAAGGTATCCGCATGGTGCTCAAGAAACAACTTATATCTAAACACTAGTAAGACAAAGGAGATGATGCTAGATTTCCGGAAGCAGAGAGAGGAACCTGCCCCACTGTATATCGAGGGGAGCTGTGTGGAGAGGGTTTCCTCTTTTAAATTCTTGAGAGTGCTTATTAGTCAAGATTTCACCTGGAAAAACAACACGTCTCTGGTGATTGGAAAGGCCCAACAGAGACTTCATTTCCTTACAGTCCTGCAAAAAAATCAGGTGGAACAACGGCTGATGACCTCTTTCTATCAGTCCACCATAGAAAGTGTCCTCACATATTGTATTACAGTATGGCATGCTGGTTTAACAACTGCGGACAGGAAGGCACTACAGAGAGTGATCAATTTGGTACAAGAAACCATCGGTTGCCTTTGAACACCACTGGTTGACATTGGCAGGTCTCACTGCTTTAGCAGAGTAAGGAAGATACTCAGAGATGATTCACACCTTGGTCAGTGTCTCTTTGCACTTCTACCATCAGGCAGAAAACATCAAAGTATGGCCAGCCGAACAAACAAGTTTACAGGTAGTTTCTATCCTTGGGCTGTGAGACTTTTAAATACAACCACAATCACTTCCATGCACATGCTAGTTTTTTTCCTTTTTCTTTCTTTTTCTGTTTCTGTTATAATTTTGCACCAGTGAGGTTAAAACCAATTTCACTGTATTTAAGTACAATGACAATAAAGATTATACTTATACTTATTACAGTTTAAAAAACATTTTAAAAAAACTTTAATTCATCATGAAATTAGACAAATTTGAGAAAATAATTAAGAAGATGCATTTCAAAACTTTGTCTTCAGCTATCAAAGATTAATTCCAATATATAACAAGAAAGATATAAGAACAAAACAATTTAAAATTACCACTTCTAAAAATCCTAGAGCAAAGGCCAATGTCGTTTCCTGCTTACATATCTTTTTCTTTTTACTGCTTTTAGAGAAGCATAGTTTTCAGCCATTCCAAAATTACATATTCGCATGTGAAGTAAAATTTTCCTTTTTCTGGCTTTTGGCTTCTGGCAACAACCTTTACAGTAATGATGCAGTAATGGTACATAACAGCATCACTCTTAAGTCTTCTGAATTTGAAAAAACAAAAACAAAATCATTCCTATGTTCCTATGTAATTCCTTTGTTTAGATTTGCCACCTAAGTAATTCCCCTAACTTTATAAACTCATCAAGCTAACATTCTCTCCTTTTCCCTCTCTTCTCAGCTGAGAAAGAAGGGAAAAAAACTAGACACACATTCTTTATTCCGTCTGACATATTATTGACAATTTCACAAATCTGGAAGTGAGAAAGTCCAAAATAAAACTTCATCGCATTAAGCTATTGAAAGTAGCTCAAAAATACCCAAAAGGCTTGTTTCTCTCTCCTAAATATTTTTAGGAGAATGAAATATTTTTCATTCCTACTCAGAAATGTAACCTTATGTTTCCAAACCAGGCTATAGTTACTATTCCCTTTGTGAATGCTACATTTTAAAAATATCTTGCTTTTTTGCTATCACAGGAAGCTTTAAAAATTATATCATTTGGTTTTTTTCCTGCATTTGTTACAAATACTTTGTACATTTTATTAAAATGAACCTCTTTTGAAAATCTCATTTCCCTGAACTTTCTCATAATTATTCTTTGTATTGTTGTTTTCTATTGTATTGTTTTTGTTTGTTGATAAATAAATATAGAAAAAAACTCTTCATTTCTAACTAAATTGATCAAGTCTTCTCAGATTATTAGCTGTTTAAAGATTTGTTCTGACCCCCCCTCCGGCCTGCGAATCACCCAGACACAGGCTTGGCTGTCTGCCACTCTTTAATCATGGAGTAATCGACTCCTTTGGCTGAAGGCCCAGACAAGACTCACATGCAAGAATAGTTGGCAGCAACCCAAAATCCAACAGACATGAATACAAGACAGACTAGAGTTTTCCAATACTGTTTCAAACGGTTGTGTCCTGCAAATGTCCCCTCCCAACTTCTCCACTTATATACTCTCTTGGGAGGGGCCAAGCCACAACCACCTGGGCTTAATTATCATTTCTGAGTCTGCCTCCGGAGCTGCTGCTTCCATTTCTCCGCCCTTCTTAATCTTGCGTCAGGGACAAACTGCCTTTGATCCTCCCCACTCTCCATGCCTCAGGTGCCTCCTGGTGGCCAACCAGCCTCTCTGGTCCCTGCTCTGAGTCTGAACCCTGCCCAAGGTCTTCCACATCTTCCCTGGCAGACTCATATGGTTCCTCGCTATCTGAGTCCATCAGCAGCTCAACCGGATCCTGCTGGGCCACAACCAAGATTTATGTAACTGATCATTGTAATTGCCATCAATAGTCAGCCAACACTTGCTAAACCACAGCCTCCATGATAGAGTAATACCAGAAAGGGACAGAATACATATTTCTCTGGAATAAACTTTAGCACATTTTGCCAACACCCCTCTTCCAAATTTTTTTTTTTTAGGCAAAAAGCAGAAATCTGGGAGATTAAACAAGAACTTTCTGTGCCTGAGCTGAGAAAACAAGAAAAATGTTCAGATAAATGGCTAGAATTCTTGAAGAAACAGAAACAAAGAATCATAAATTCTTCAGGTTTTAGGGTATTATTAAGGAATATCCCTAGTGTCGCGTAATGGAGTGAGCTCCCATTTGTCCCAGCTTCTGGCAACCTAGCAATTCGAAAGCATGTAAAAATGCAAGTAGAAAAATAGGAACTATCTTTGGTGGGAAGGTAACAGCATTCCGTGCGCCTTTGGCGTTTAGTCATGCCACCTACATGACCACAGAGACATCTTCGGACAGTGCTGGCTCTTTGGCTTTGAAAGGGAGATGAACCTAGAGTCGGGAACAACTAGCACATATATGCGAGGGGAATTTTTACCTTTACTGTCGGGAATAGGCCCCTAGTCTAGTTAGATGTTGTATCGTTGTAAAATATCTCTGTGTTAGAAGCCCTACGTTTTTGCATTCCTATTACTTTGCACAAGTAGAGAATTCTGATTTTATATCATTTACATATATTTACATTATTAACACTACATAAAGGATCTTTACAATTCATGTGCCCTCTACTGGGAATTAAACTTATGAAATGCTGGTTTTCAACAGTATCTGAATGATCTGTACAATCAATATCCTTTTAACGTTCTTACAAGTTCTACATGACTTCTGCACGTGACTTCTGCAGAATAGGATTTTTTATTTTTATGCAGTACATAATATATAGTACTATTGATATGCACTATATATAGTTATCTAAATTATGCAGAACTAGGAGTTCAATTCCTAGATAGTTCAGCCCAAAAAATAACATCTGACTAGACTCATGGGAGAAATCCCATGTGTTCTCTCCTGCTTGTCAGTGTAACTGAAAATACTAATAAGATATACATGGAATATGTCCTATCCAGGATGGTGTAGCAGGCTAGAAATTGGGAGACTGTAAGTTCTACTTCTGCCTTAGGCATAAAGTCAACTGGGTGGCCTTGGGCCAATCACTTTCTCTCAGCCTAGGAAGAAGACAATGTCAAAGCATTTCTGAGAAATCTTGCCAAGAAAGCCACAAGGACTTATTCAGGAAGTCTCCAAGCAGATGTGATCGAACAGAAAAAAAAATAGCCAGGATTATACACCATGTGCACAACTATTAGGCAAGTGAGTATTTTGACCATATCACCCTTTGCATGCATCTTTCCACCTCCAAACTGTATAAACTTAAATGCTTAGTGGATATAAACAGATCAGGTGATGTGTATTTGTGTAATGAGGAAGGGTGCAGCCTAAGGAGATCAACACCCAAGGTGTGCATAATTATTAGGCAGCTTCTTTTCCCCCGGCAAAATGGGCTAAAAAGATATTTAACTGACTCTGAAAAGTCAAAAATTATTTTAAAAAGTCTTTCAGAGGGATGCAGCACTCTTGAAATTGCTAGGATATCGGAGCATGATCACAGAACCATCAAACATTTTGTTGCAAACAGTCAACAGGGTCACAAGGAACATATTGAGGAAAGAAAATGCACTTTAACTGCCAAAGATTTGAGAAGAATCAAACATGAAGCTACCAGGAACTCATTATCCTCCAGTGCTATCATATTTCAGAAATGCAACTTACTTGGTGTGCCCAGAAGTACAAGGTGTTCAGTGCTCAGAGACATGGCCAAGGAAGGCTGAAATTCAACCACCACTGAACAAGCCACGTAAGTTGAAATGGCAAGACTCGGCCAAGAAATAACTGAAGACAGATTTTTCAGAGATTTTATGGACTGATGAGAAACTCTTGATAGACCATATGGATGGGCCCGGGACTGAATCAGTAACAGGCACACAGCTCCACTTTGACTTAGATACCAGCAAGGTGGATGTGGGGTACTGCTATCGACTGGTATTATGAGAGATAAGCTAGTTAGACCTTTTCGGGTTGCAGATGGACTAAAAATCAACTCCCAAACCTACTGTCAGTTTTTAGAAGATACTTTCTTCAAACAGTGGTACAGGAAAAAGTCTGCATCTTTCAAGAAGACCATGACTTTTATGCAGGAAATGCTCCATCACATGCATCAAAGCACTCCACTTCATGGCTAGCTAGTAAAGGGCTTAAAGATGAAAGAATAATGACATGCCCCCCCTTCCTCACCTCACCTAAAACCTATTGAGAACTTGTGGGGCTTTCTTAAAAGGGACATTTATGGTGAAGGAAAACAGTATACCTTTCTGAACAGTGTCTAGGAAGCTGTGGTTGCTGCTGTACAAAAAGCTGATCGTGAACAGATCAAGAAACAGACAGACTCCATGAATGGGAGGCTTATTGAAATTAGAGTGGCTATATTGGTCACTGATTTTTTTTAAACTGTCAGAAATGTTTATTTGTAAATTTTGAGTTGTTTATTATTCTCACTTTAACACATGAAAATAAATGAGATGGGGAAAGTTTCATTTTTCATTTAGTTGCATAATAATGCCGCACACTACTAGTTGCCCAATAATTGTGCACACATAGATATTCTCCTAAGAAAGCCATAACCTCAGTTTTATTTTTTAAAATATTCAGGTCTGAGGTTTATTAACATTTTGGATTGATCGAGAGCATTGTAATTGTTCAATAATAAAATTAATCCTCCAAAATACAGCTTGCCTAATAATTGTGCACAGAATGTACAGCTGCCAACATATCACTCGATGGGCTCAGTCACAGTGGAATAAGTGGACACACTACAGTCTGTTCCTCTCCTACACACAGAAACACACACACATTCTTTTACAATATATTTTAAAGAATACTAGCAAATCAAACATTCTATCAAATTGATGAATTATGTCAAAGTTTGTGGAACAAATTTTACATACTAATATTACAAAGTAGGCAGTAGTATCTTTTCAATATATTACATTGAAAATAAACTGTGTCATCTAAATGGACATTTTGTTTTTAGCATTTGAAAACAGCAAAGCTGACCATATTCTAAAAAATGATTATTTAGAATATATGTAGATGTTATTACATTTATGTTTGTTATGTTTGTTATGTTTATTAGTCTTGTATGCCGCCCACTCCCGGAGGACTCCGGGCGGCTTACAATAAAAAGGGAGAAGGGAATAAATAAGACAAACAAACAATTTAAAATACAACAACATTCAGTTACTGTGGGGCTGGATACTTCAACAGCCCCCAGCCTGCCGGAGCAGCCAGCACTTAGTGGCTTTACTGAAGGCCTGGAGGGTCGTAAGGGTCCGGATCTCCATGGGGAGCTCGTTCCAGAGGGCCGGAGCTGCAACAGAGAAGGCTCTCCCCCGGGGAGTCGCCAGCCGACATTGGCTGGCAGATGGAATCCGGAGAAGGCCTAGTCTGTGCGATCGAATTGGTCTTTGGGAGGTAATTGGCAGGAGGCGGTCTCTCAGGTACCCAGGTCCGATGCCATGAAGGGCTTTATAAGTAACGACTAGCACCTTGAAGCGTGTCTGGAGACCAATGGGCAGCCAGTGCAGTTCGCGGAGGATAGGTGTAACGTGGGTGTAACTAGGTGCACCCACAATCGCTCGCGCAACTGCGTTCTGGACTAACTGAAGTCTTCGGACACTCTTCAAGGGCAGCCCCATGTAGAGCGCATTACAGTAATCCAGTCTTGAGGTCACGAGGGTGTGAGTGACTATCCGAAGGGCCTCCCGGTCCAGGTAGGGTCACAATTGGTGCACCAGGTGGATCTGGGCAAAGGTCCCCCTGGACACAGCCAACAAATGATGTTCTAACGTCAGCTATGGATCCAGGAGGACTCCCAAGTTGTGAACCCTCTCTGAGGGGCGTATGGTTTCACCCAAGCTAAGGGATGGAATAGCTGGACCATTTTTGGGAGGGAGCATCAATTGAGTGCAAGCTTGTTCGCTCCCATCCAGACCCTAACAGCCTCCAGGCACTGGCACATCACTTCTACTGCTTCATTGAGTTGGCACGGGGCGGACAGATACAATTGAGTGTCGTCCGCATATTGGTGGTATTTAATCCCGTGCCGTCGTATGATCTCACCCAGGGGCTTCCTGTAGATGTTAAATAGGAGGGGGGACAGGACCGAACCCTGCGGCACCCCATAGTTGAGGGGCCTAGGGGTCGACCTCTGCCCTCCGACCAACACCGACTGCGACTTGTCCGAGAGGTAGGAGGAGAACCACCGTAGGACGGTGCCTCCCACTCCCGCCTCCCGTAACCGTACACATCATGTTAATACTTTACACATCATCTTCAAACTTTAGGACAGATAGGATGTTTGCATCATCTTTAATCTCTCACGTTACATAATTTACACAACAATATAAAATTTTGATATTAGTGTAGAGAATCTGTATTTCTTTTTGTTGCGGTTTTATCGCACTGCATGCACAATGCACATAATTTCATACAGAGAATAATTTTGACCAACTCTTGGATTCCTCAGAAGTACAATAAAGTAGCCTCTGATATTTTAGAGCCTTTTCATATAACATCGCTTCTGGTGGAGTCTTTTTCCTCTATTGTGCAAGTACACTGCTTCACCAAGATACTTTTAAAATGAATAAGATACTTTTAAAATGAATATTCTTCCTAGTTGGAAGTTCTTATCGTTTGTCATTTCTTTTTTTCTGAATATCAGAATCAGCTAAATTAGCTGCTTCTGTCAGAGGGGGGGGGGCAAAGTGCCATCCACGTCGCTTTATTTTATGTAACCCAAAATACAGCTAAATTTAAGCTTGCAGGACTATGCAGATGCCTGCTATGGTATAGGGTCTCCTGCTTGAGCAAGGGGGGTCTCCAACCTTGGCAACTTTAAGACTTGTGGACTTCAACTCCCAGAAATCCTCAGCCAGCTTTGCTTAAGTCTTAAACTTTTGCTGACTGAGGAATTCTGGGAGTTGAAGTCCACAAGTCTTAAAGTTGCCAAGGTTGGAAACTACTCGACTAGTAGATGACCTACAAGGTCCCTTCCAACTCTGTTATTATTCTTATCCCATAGGTGCTTTTTCAGGAGGCAACTGGACTTTCTGATAACTAACCAGAAAATCCAGTTACCTCCTGAAAAAGCATCTTTGGGACAACCATGACCTGAATGACTGAAAATCTCCATAGACCGTTATTATTCTTAACATACTAATCTCGTTATTTCTAATGCTTCTCATACAACGCATGCGGACCTAAGAAAAATCACAACCCACCTCTGGCAACTATATATATGCAGTCTTTCGGCATCACTTTAAAGTCGTCAAAATTAAACTGTCTTAGAACCAACAGAATTCCTGCGTAAGGGGGGAAAAAACAGGGCGATTTCAAGCGTTCTCTTTTCCTTCCCGTCTCCGCCCACGAGAGAAGATGGAAGGCAAAAATGAACGTCCGAACGTTCGAACAGCAAAATTGTAAGCAGACTGATTTTCTATCCTTCTGATTGGGCGGCCTGCAGAAAGCGAACGCGAGCGACTGCCTATCGGAGTCAAGAATCGGAAAAGCCTTTGCGGGGATTGGAATGGCGCTATATTTGAATTGGGAGTGGGCGGGTTTTTCTTTTTCCTGTCTCAAGTCCGGGCTTTGGCGTATCGGAAACAACCAATCCCCACTCTTAATGGTGGTGGTGGGTCCTGCACGTCCGGGGCAATTGACATGGATAGAGTGAGACAGTGAGGAGAGGGTGGGGGACTAGCTTTAATATATCCCCTCGAAGTAGAAGAAACAACAACAAGCACCATGGATTGGCGTTTCCGGCATAGCCGCTACCGCTTCGCTTCTGCTATGAGCAGCATTGTGAACAAGGTAAGCAACAATGAGGATTGACCGTCGCTTTGAATGTAAAGGATCGGAACTGCGTGGAAAGGTTGGAGGTGTCCTATTAGGGTCCATGGGCTTGACGATGGCTACCCTGCGGGTCTTTTTTCCAAACCGATTTCAACTGACAAATAACAGTGATGTCTTCCCTCCTCCCTCCCTTCGATTAGTAGTAGTAGTAGTAGTAGTAGTAGTAGTAGTAGTAGTAGTAGTAGTAGTGGCGGCGGAAGCAGTTGTATTTTATTACTGCATATCGTTCTCCCTGCCTGCATGAAAATGGAACAATAGAAGAAAATTCCGGTTTAGAAGTGTGTCTAAGTATTTGAGGCCTATGGGCCAAAACGGAGCAGAAGTAGATGTTCTTTTACTGCGGTTTGTGGAAAATACAGCCATACGCATTTAGTTCCTTGGTATAATTGCTTCATCAAATTCAGCAATATCAAATATTATTTAGCCGCAAAACATAATATTGTATAGTTAGAGTGCACATAATGCAAACTAAGTCTTTGGAATACACAAAAAAATGGAGTTGATTCCTAGATGGTGACAGAAACCCTGATCATATGAATTTCTGCATTCCCAGTTTGAAAGTTTTCATGTGATCCATATCATGTGAATATAAGTAACAACAAATCAGGTATAGATTTTCTCTGGTAAAATCCATTTTCAATAGAAATTCTAATCCTATTGGGCTATGCTGTTCTGAAAAAATGTCTGTTTTATCTAATAGATCTACTTAATAGTTAGGAAACATGCAAAACTTATGTGATATTTTCTTAATTTAGTACAACTTTGCCTTTGAAGACGATGTACTTGTCTCTATCAACTCATTGATTTATCAGACAGAGGATGGTAAGATTATTTTTACCTTATTTTATTACGAATATGTTTATTTTAAAACTACACAAATACAGAAATACATTGAATCTTATTTAAGAATAAAATGAAAAATGAGCAAAGTTTATTGTATTTATAAGTGATTAGTTTTGTAATCCAACAAGACACATCCATCTGCCTGTCTCTGTGTCTGTATGTGTATACATAAAAATGTAGATATATCCACGCAAACATACATCTTGAAATTACTAAGAATAGGGCTGCTTTTATTACATAAAAATATCTAGATAAGAAATTGTCATCCTGTACATGTTGAAACAGGACAGTCAGAAAATCAAATACATCACATGAATAGAAAATAAAAATATAATCTTACATTATGAAGTGTTTATATTGCAGAATCTATGCAAACATACAATACATTGCTACACTAAATTGAACAGAGGTGGTGCAATCATCCTAGATATTTTAGTGGCATTGCATACTGTCAACCACAGTACAAGGGTTGGGACATAGAGGCACAATGGCCGGTTGTTCCAATGCTTCCTAACTGAGCATATACCAAAGGTGTTCAAGAAACAGGTTAGATCCCTGAGCACTTTGTTATAAACAGCCTCATTGATTATTATTTTTTATTCTGTTCCAACACATACTTAAAGGCACTGGGAGAGGTCATCTGTCACCTTGGTTGAAGTATCAATATGCTGATGATACTCAGGTATACATCTCCACCTCAGGCCCATTGGAAAATATTGATGTCTGGACAGTATCAATATATAAAAAGTATCAGAATTTGGGGGGAAACAGAGTCATACTTAACCCAAAATGGCTGTTAAATACCATATTTAGTTCTTGAAAGGGTTATTCTTCCTGGAATGCACAGATTCTCTCATCCTCCTAGTCTTGGGGTTCTTGCTTGAAGAGCAGATGAATATTGTAACCAGGAATGCTTCTGCATAGCTCTGACTGATACATCAGCTATGATTTTTAGTAGAACAGGATGAACACTCATATGTGCTCTTAACATATCTCATATTATAGAACATGATTGGAACCTGGTCCAAAATGCAGTAGTATGTCACCTGAGTCCAGTTCAGGGAATCAAGCCAAATTTCATGAATACTTTCTATGGAATTGGATGGGTTTTTTAATTTGAAATACTTAAATGACAGCTAGAGTTAAATATACATGGAGAAATAATCTAGGGTCATGGCTAATGTTCACAACTTTACTACTTTAAATCTGAACTTAACACAGGAACCTGGGATCCTCAATGACATAAATTTTATATGCAGGGAATCTAAATTTCAATTAATAAATCAAAGTTGTTCTTAACCTATCTTGGTCTCAGTCCGAATGCCAATTTACAGGAGGGGAAAAGAGAAGAAAGGGAAAGAGTGTAGAGAAGAGAAACAAAGAAGATGAAAGGGCTGGAGGCTAATTGAATAATGGTTGCAGGGATTGGGTATGTTTAGCACAAAAAAAGGACTAGGGAAGATATGATAGAAGTGTTCCAGTGATTGAGCAGTTGTCACAAAAATGGATATTTTCCAAAGCAGCAGGAAAAACAAGAACTAACATGTGGGAACTAATCAAGGAGACAAGCAATGCACTTTTCATTATTGGACATAGCATACAAAAAGTGAATAGAGATGCAAAACATGTTCTGCTCATTGATCCTACTATTATAAAGCTCTCCTTGCCTATGATAATAAAAACTAATTTTCAATTTTTTGTCATAGTCTGGCATGGTCATTCCTTATTTGGAGGAAATGTAGCCTCTAGCCCAGATGAGGCCTTTAATTTATTACTTTGTCCCAACTGAAATTTATATAAGATTATAATCTTAATCAGAAATATGTATTCTAACTAATTTATTCTTTTGCAATTTATAGGACCAAGAGTTTGGGGAGAAGAGTCAGATGATGAAATTTTAGATGTGACTTATGAGGTATTAAAATGTATGCCTTTCATTCCTAACCTTGTTATTACTAATATGAAATTTATTTTCTAAATTGTTGGGTCCATGTTTAAAAATCCAAAAATATATGTTAGATCTGGATGGTGCCTGCAGTTGTTCAGAAGTTAGTTAAGATGGAACTAATTTGTAGGGCTTTTAATCAACACTAACACTTCCTTAAAGTTCAGAGACTAAAGTGAGTTGATAGTTTTATTATTATCTGTCTTAGGTATTTGATTATTATTTTGATTCTGAAGTTGAAAAGTGTCAGCAGGGTTGTTTTAAGTATACAGAAAATAAAGACATTTCATTTTATGGTTACAGATATCCAATTTAAATTATTGTAATTCAATCTTTATTAAATAGGTATTGCATAGATAAGGCTTTTCATTAGAGGTAACAGACTTAGATGGGACCTTGGAGGTCTTCTAGTCCAACGCACTGCTTTGGCAGGAAACACTACAATTTCAGACAAATGGTTATACAATCTTTTCTTAAAAATTTCCAGAGTTGGGTACCCACAACTTCTGGAGGTAAATTGTATTTATTTGTTTTTATAGGTATTTGTTTTTGTAATCTAAATGATCAAATTCAAATATTGTTGTAATACCTGACATTCCTTAATCAAATTTAGTAGAATAAGTGTTTTTAAATTTTATTATTTACTTTTTCTATGTAAGAAGGCAGATAATCTTGTAACTTTTTGAATATTGTCCTTATAGTTTGATCTATGTTTGAGCATTAGTATATGACTAAGACTAATATGTGGGACGTGGTGGCTCAGTGGCTAAGATGCAGAGCTTGTCGATCAGAAAGGTTGTCAGTTCGAATCCCTAGTGCCACCTAATGGAGTGAGCTCCCATTACTTGTCCCAACTTCTGCCAACCTAGCAGTTCAAAACATGTAAAAATGCAAGTAGAAAAATAGGAACCACAAATTGGTGGGAAGGTAACAATGTTTTGTGCGCCTTTGTCATTTAGTCATGCTGGCCACTTGATCAGGGAGATGTCTTCGGACAGCACTGGCTCTTCGGCTTTGAAATGGAGATGAGCACCTCCCCCTAGAGTTGGGAATGACTAGCACATCTGTGCGAGGGGAACCTTTACCTTTTAACACTAATCTAGATTAATTAAGGTCTTTTATAGCGGAATTATACTGATATATATTTTCCCAAACTTAATGTAAGTTTACTATGAGTTACAATCAAGACCAAATATTTATTCATCAATAGACAGATCACTGAACGCCTTCTAAGTCTGGGTTATTGCTCCTAAGTTTTTATTGGTAGAGTTTCTTAGTCCAGAGAGATATGTTGAGTTTCTACAAGGTATCCGAAGTCAGTAGATTGAACAATTTGTAAAATTTCAGAGAATCGGGTCTACTTGTTATTTAAATAATAGAATCCTAAAACTTGTTTGAACTTTAATTGACAGAGGAAGAAAGAAAAAAATTCCTACAAATACCAGTTTGCTGTCAAAGTCAAATTGGAATCTACAGTTCAAATAGAATTTCCAGTTTTGTTTTAGACACAAACTTTTTATTCTAATTGTAATGTTCCCAGTTTAAATATGTAATTCCAACAAACGGATGTTTCAGAAGCAGCAATTTAATCATACTTTCTGTGCATTTCTTTTTAAGATATTCACTACCACTGTAAGCAGGTTATAGCAAAAGAAATGTCTTTAGTACAGTAATTCTGAAGTTTGTTTAAATTATATGAAATAAGTAGCTTCAAGATTGTAGATAAACATTTGCCTAGATTCGCTTCCTTCCTTCTGTAGACCCGTAGATGCTGGTAACATAGTTTGTTATTGAACAACAAAGTTTTCAAGCAAATAATTGTCTGTTTATTACTATTATAAAGGAATTCATTAACTGAAGTCTTTGTTTAAAACCACAGAACAGTATAGAATGCCAAGAAAACACAGGTAAGAAAAAGCTTTGAAATTTCATAGTATCTCTGTCTTACAGTGTGAAAGAATTTAGCCTTTAATTGTAAAGTTCAATATTTGAATAATAATTGTTAAGCAAATGCAGAACAAAAATTGTGATGAAAAGAAAGAAATAGACGAATGAATTTGAACAACTATGTGCAGAAATTAATACCGTATTTTTCAGACTATAAGACGCACCAAGATGTCGAAGAGGAAGGGGAAAAAATAGTTTTTGCCCTCCCCGGCTCCCAGGAACACTCTGCAGGCCTCCCAAACCCTCTGCGCGCCCTGTTTTTGCAAAAAACAGGTCCGTTTTTGGTGAAAATGGGGCATGGGGCGGGGTTTGGGAGGCCAAAAATGGCCGTATTCGATGTATAAGACACACCAACATTTCCACCCTCTTTTTTTGGGGGGGGGGTGCATCTTATACTCCAAAAAGTACGATATTTTTATGCTTATGATACTTATGCCAATAAGTATAAATTAAGAATAGTTATGTGTATATTTTATAGTAGTTACTTTGAAAGTTAATCATTCTATCATAAGATACTGATATTTGCTTGTAATAGTCTTGAGAATTCTTAAGAGTTGGTTGGTGAGAAAAAATCATAAATTGCATGAGAGCTTGAGACTTTTTTTAAAAAAAATATTCATTGCCATGTGATCCTCTGATGCTGAACCAGGATTCTTGATTTATTTAATTGCCCCTAAGAATTTACAGAACCATTCAAACTGATGTAATCTAGAATCCCTTATCCAAAGATAAAGTATCAGTAAATTAAGTACTGTAATAAAATAACAACCATTGTTCTATATATAGCAAAACTGCACTCCGTGTTGTCAATTCTAGGATTTCATTCAGTTACAAAGATGATAATAAAAGCATATATCATAATGTTGGTAGCTTTTGGTTATATTGATAAATAAAAGTCAATGTTTTTGAATTGAGTTCAACTGCTAAATCAGGTTAAATGGACAGTTTATTTATTCAGTCTTTTTAAAAGAGATGTATAGATGTATATGCTGCTGAATCTTTAATACTTGACTCTTTGCCCAGCTATAATAATATAATCTAATAATGTCATCCAATGTCCCATTTAAACCATACAGTCAAACTGTTCTACAAAATGTTTGTACAAGTCGCTTGGGTGAATTGAGTATTTGGAATTTATTGCTAAACATAAGAACAATGTTTATCAATAAAATAAGTGTCTTGTTTGCATTCATTAATTGGCTTTAAATGGCATTGAAGATGAAATTTTATTTTCAGATGTGCATATCTAATTAAAATTTGTCTTTTTAATTAAGTACAAACGCAGAATTCTGATTTTGAAGAAGACTTAACAGATGATCAGGTATGATATGCCAGTAGCTTAGAAACAGTAATATGAAACTTTTCTTCAGCTGCAAGTATATGCATCTTCTCATTCTCCATTTCTACTCTTATGCACCATATTTTTTTAAAAAAAAGTTTAAACACTTATTTGTTGATTTCCTCTCCCCCTCCCCCTTTCTTCAAACTGTGATCCTTATTGTGATTTGGATAGCCAATATAGTAGACTACGTTACAGGTGATCTTATATTTTTAACTGTACCAATTATTGGGCAAGCCTATTTCTTTTCAATTGTGAATAAAGAATAATATAATATATAAAATATATCAGAAAATAATGCTTATCACATTGTTTTATTGAAATATTACAACATATCTTATATGAGAAGCCACTTGGAAAAATTGTCATCTCATTGTGATATGTATCCCATAGCATTAATTCTTATCTGTTACTTGTCAGAGTTCCAAGTAATACACCACCCCCACCCCAGAAAGAAGACGCCGAGGCTAGAAGTTCCTCAAAGTTCCTTTTTATTAGAGATGTCATATTGGCACATCTGGGAAAACTTGAATCTAAAAGCTTCTGGGTTTTCCCCACCCAAAAGAAAGTCAAAGTACTCTCCCCTGCACCCACATTTTCATCAAATGGTCCAATCACTCCACCGTCCCAACTGGAGATACTTCCCAGTCACGCCACTCCAGGTGGAGGCTGAATCGTCCTTAACTTCCAGAGAAAAGAATATTGTTGTGGCTATATATCAACCACTCCACAAAATCCCCCTTCCCGGTTTCCCACAGCACTAAATGTTGCAGCCCTGAAGATCCAAAGAAAAATATGGCTTCCAGGGCTGACATTACCACATTGGCTCTTACTCCCAAGTACCCTTAAAACATGGTATTTCTGGTAAATTGCAAAATGAAATAGCACAAATAACATTATTGGGGGTCTGATAAGCAAAACACCTATGAGGAATCTTCGGAATTATCTTGAATAAACCATAGAAGCATTTAATTTGTAAGTTAGTATCTTATTGAAGGATCTGCTCAAGGCTATTATGTAAACTCAGTATATTTAGATTTAAGGCCTGAAAAACTAGATCATTTTGTCTACGTTTTTCACTGTAAGATTGTCCTATATAAAAATGTAAATTAAATAGCCACTCAGAGTTGCCTGAACCACAAGATGGATGGCAAATAAATTGGATGCATAAATAAATATTAAGTCAGCAAATTATAGTTTTGTTTGATTTCTTCTCTCCCTATCCCATTATATAATTGGCAGCAAAATTATAAATGCATAGTGATTGATGTCAGCTGATACAGTAGTTGTTCTACATGTTTGGAAAATCTAAAAAGAAATTAGGAGCATTTTGTAGCAGAAAATGTTCCAAAGTTTGTAATTGATTTTGTACACTAATTGAAGTTAATGCAATGCTTATAATTTTAGGTTTTTAAAAAGACATTTGAGGAAAGTCACTTCTCCAACTTACATGAAGAGAGTCAACTCAGTCCAGGTAAGCACAAAACATGTAACCCTGAAAATTACTTTCTGTTTATCTACACACCTTTTACTATTAAACTTATTTTAAAATGTATTTAACTGATACTTGATCTGCAAAGACAATTCCTATATGTCCCACTGTATTTATATTTAACAATAACAGTGCATCATAAACCTCATCCTGTGAGTTAATGAATTGAAGAATTTTAGCCCAAAATGTACTGTATTTTTCTGAGTATAAGACACACTGGACTATAAGATGCACCAAGGTTTTGAAGAGGCAAATAAAAAATAAAAAAAGATTTTGCACTCTGCAGACTTCCCAAAACCAGCCCTTTTTCTTCCAAAAAAAAAAAAAAAGGCATGAATAGCCTTTAGGTGGCTTGTAGAGTGCTCTGGGAGGGGGGGGCAAAAACGGACTCGTTTTCCGTCAAAAAAAATTGCATGCATAACCTTTAGGAGGCTTATAGAGTGCTCCTGGGGGAGCCAAATTGAGCAAAAAACAGCCCATTTTTTGCTCATTTCTGCCCTCCTCAGCCCCCAGGAGCACTCTGAAAACCTCCTACAGACTCTGCATGGCCATTTTGGTGAAGGGGGCAGGGTTTCGGGAGGCAAAAAAATGCTGTATTCAGTGTATAAGACGCACCCAGATTTTCAGCCTCTTGAGGAAAAACGGTGCATTTTATACTCCGAAAAATACGATAATTTTTATTTTTGTTTCAAGCAACATTTTTGGTATCTTTTTGTACAAATGAATACTAGATTGTAATATCTGGATTGAAGTGTATTTAAGTCTGTAATTAAGAATCATATGACATGCATATGGAATTATAGCCCCCTTTTCCCTTTTAAATCATTAACATGTGTTGCTAATTCATTATTATCCATTCTTCATATAATTCAGATAATTGTATTTGTGTCATTATTATTTTTAAACCTTGATTTGGAAGCTTTCTGTATGACATTCACTCATGCCCTCCCACATACATTTCTCAAAGAATGACAGTACAACCAGGCAATTTAAGTGAATTCTGTCTTATTCTTGTACAATAACTTGTCAATGAAATGCTTTTAAAGGCCATAGTAATCACAGTGTTGGCTATATACATCTTTTATACTGGCAGCAATGTAATGTTTTTTTTTAATAGCTACCAAAAGAAGAGTAAATATTTCCTTTATTTTCCCAAAGAGTTTGTGTGTGAGTGTCTGTGTGTGTGTATTTAAGTGAAAAAAATCCTATATGAAAAATTAAAACTTGGTATTAATTATGCTGATTAAAATATAATTTTTATTTAATTTTGAATTGCAGATAGCAAAGGGAAGGCTGAGTTGGCGTCTCTTAAATATCAGTTGGCCAATGTACATATCAAGGTAATAGTATAGATAAAAATAAAATTTTGTTCACCATATTAGGATATTAGTTTTAGGTAACTTAACACATTGACATATAGCTAATCCTCATTTAGAAAACACAGTTGGGAGTGGCAACTTTGTCATTAAGCATAGCAATTGCTAAACGTAACTGTAACTTGCTTACAATCCTATTTCAGTTTTTCTCTGCTGTACAAACCTTCAAAGGTATAAATGTGAAAATTGGTTACTTATTACTTTTATTCCACTAACTGTGAATGGTCACTAAACAAAGCATTCAATAAAGAAGTATTAGCTGTATGACAAGGGATATGATACATTACAAACTTTCCTAACTTGCAAAACAAAACCCCCAACCTGTCAAAACCTTTCCATATAGTCAGCAAATATTTATGGCTTTATCTACGCAGACAATTGTGCCTTCTATTCTAACTGGTGTGCACATTTGGAATTGTGTCATTTTGTCATGGAAGCTGCTTCAAAATCACCATGGAGAAGTAGGAAAAGGGAGCTTTCCATTAACAAAATAATTATTATTAAAAAGATAATTACAAATCAACGATTTTCTAGAATACAGCCCATTCTGTCCTTTTACTATAAGATTGTTTAATGACTCTACCCCGTATTAAGGATTACAGGGTTGTTCAAAAGGAGTTACTTCTTGCCTTCCTCCTTCATGCAAACAGATATAATACTAAACAATCATTTCTGACTACTCACTCTCCAAGAAAGCTTATGTGTACCAGTTCAAATGAAGATTGTGCTGACAACTATTTTGATTTGCAGCATTACAATTTTCTTTTTATTAAAGTATTTTGTATAAGCAGTAAGATAAAATAGGACGCTTGATGAGCATCAGGGGGACAGGGAAGAGCAGCTGGGTATGATATTGCCCACAGACACCATATTGAAGACATAATCCTAAATATAGTGATCTAACAAATTATATTGCACAGAAAATGTATGATAAAAAGTATATATGCATTACGCTTTAATATCTTTGTGGCTCCTTTTTAAGAGGTTATTCTTACTGGGTAATTTCTCCAATAAGATTGTTTACACATGAATTAGGGCATGCCAAATAAATCACCTTTCAATTTCCATACATTAGAAGTGCTCAAAAGTTGTGGCATTCCTTGGGAATTGTAAAAATAGTTTGGTTACTTTAATATAATTTAGATGTGCTTGGTAAGTAATTACATAAATATTATAAGTTTTTATCATTTTGTTTGTTTCATTGCATGGCATGTAATCTTAATTGTTATTATCTGACAGTACCTGGTTCTTTGGTAATGTACTGCCAAAGGAAAAAATAATATATGAAATAATGGTTAATAATCATCAATTAAAACATTTATCTAGGTTTCTACCATTAATCTTGCTGTAACAATGAATCCTGTTGAGTCCAGGTGAAAAGTCCAGGTGAAAAGTGGTTATTAACTCATTAGTAAATTCAGAAGGAACAGTCCATATCCAACTACCTTGTTCATATAAACCACAGACTTTCATTTTGCTCTATGTGCTACTTTTATTGAAAGGAGAACTTCCCACTTGAACGCCCGTTTGGAACACCTGCGAAGAATAAATACAAACTGGAAATGGACGTTCTATTGAAAGATTATGCCTTTTCTGTTCCAGCAATGTTTACGGTAGTGTAGCTTTTAATTCATTTTACTGAATTTTTTTCCTATTATAATTGCATAGTCCATATTTTTCTATCCATGGTCTGATTTCTGTCCATAGAATTTCAACATATTATAAAACCTTTATATATTTTCTATACAGTAAGAGCAGAGGTGGCACAGTGGTTAAAATGCAGTATTACAGGTTAATTTACTGCCAGGAGTTTGATTCTGACCAGCTCGAGGTTGACTCAGCTTTCCAAGATTGGTAAAATAAGGACCCAGATTGTTGGGGGAAATATGCTGACTTTACTTAGAGAATTACTTAGAAACTACTTAGAGAGGGCTATAAAGCATTATGAAGCGGTATATAAATATGCCGTTGCTTTTAAAGGGACACAATCTGCACAATCATTCCTATCAGATATGTAGATTAGGATTGAAATTAATTGTAAATGGTTAAATATATTCCTGTTTCTGTAAGAAATTAAATTAACTGGAATACTTAAAGCAACACAAAAATATTCCTACTCAATCCAATCCACCAGAATTATTTTTCCATAATGGACAACCAGATGCAACTTCACAAAAAGGACATAGGTATAATAGCACCTTCTTATTGCCCCTCAGGAAATAAGTTTACGACTCTTTTCCGGTTCATTTATTTTATAATTCCATATTTATATATTTTTAAATATGGTATGTATATAGTATTCCATGTATTATCATACTATACAATTGTTTACCTAATGATTCTCGGTTGGTTTAATGTTTTTATTAACTACATTCTTTATGTACCTCTGTTTAGGATACAAAACCAAGAAACATTGGTCAGTTGTCTCCTTTGTGGCAAAGGAGGAAATTGGAAAACAAATCCTTAATCGGTGAGCTTTGCAACAGCTTCAAGATACTTCACAGTACTGAAAATAAGAAAATTTCTCTTTCTCCTTTTTAAATTTCTTAGGAAATTGTCCTTATTTTTAGGATTTTTTTTATTTTTTAAAAAAATTAAAGGACAATATCAGATGTCTCAGAGGTTTTTCAGCTTCTTTGTGTTCAAAGCTTATGCTTTCTAATTGATTAGCCAAGAACTGCATTAATTTGGTTCATTAAAAAATTCTTGGAATGATACTTGTTAGATATGCTACCTAGGTAAGATAATTTTTAAAGCACTGACTGATTTCATGTGTTATATGACAATTCTGGGACATTTATTTAGAAAAGAAAGCTCAAATGTAATTGTGCGATCTGGATCCAATAAGGAATGCAGGAGTCTATTTTTTTATCTTTGTAAATACAAATTCCCACTACAGAAACTGCCGTACACCCTCTTTTCCCCTCACTTATTTCAGTCTTATTCAGCTCATCTGTCTGTACCATCTGAATAGAAGGAAATGAACAGTCAGGCAAGAGCTGAAATAAAGTTGTTCTAAGTGCCCTGATTTATACTTTATAATTCTTTCTTGTGTTGACTTAATGTTTTAGTCCATCTAGTTTAATCTTTCTTTACTGAAAGTAGTGAAGATATCCAGGGTCTCAGCTGGAAATCTTTCCTTAGAATTCTTAAAATGGGAATGCCATGAACCGGTTGGAACGGGGCGAGAAACCCACCCCTGCTGCAGACAATTGTTATAGTGATAGCCCTCAAGATAATTTAAAATGATTGTGCTAAGAGGTACCTATTAATAAATCTGTAATTAACAGCACACTCAAAAATTTATGTGGATAGATAAATAGGGTTACATGTTTTCAAACAATTAAATACTACTTTATCTCATAGGAATATTTTCTAGTCCTCCATCATAAAGTAATTTGCTTTATTCTCCCTGTAGAATGATATGATTATATTTCACAGTTTGACATCCTGTGCCATGTTTGAGTTTAGATATATAAGTCTACATTTTCATATCCCCGTATGACTATGTAATTTATAAAATAATTTTAGAGATGTCACACTTTAAGTTAATTTATTTCTGAGATTAAGAATCATTTTAACATATCTTGCTTTCTGAATATCATCATAATTAATATACTTATCTAAAGTAAAAAGAATCAGTAAAACAGCCTGATTTAAGAACCATGAATTTATGAAGCATTTTTATGTTTCAACATCATTTAAGACAGTTTAGATCTGTGTTTTCATTAAGCATGTATTAGCCCAGTGATGGTAATCCTTTTTGGCTCGCGTGCCACTAATTTTGAAGAGTTTTTACTGTTGTGTTTTATAATTATATAACAATGTTATTTTATATTTTGTAGTTTTATTTATTATAAAGTGATACAGGACCATGCTTTATTACCACAGTATACAAGTATAATAAATAAATAACTAGCAGTATAATGAATTATTTTAACGAGTCAAGCTATAAGTGGCATTGTAACAGATCATAGACATTTTAGAAAACTAAGTGTCTTCATTAAGTAATGTAAACAATTTGATACTAAGTGCTGCTTTTTTGTATCTTCATTTTATTGGCTCTAAATAGGCCGTGATACAATCCAGAAGAAGCAGCTGTCACCTGTATCACCGACATCTCCAGAACTGTCCATTTCTACTGCTTCACAGTCAGTGAATGGGACAATTGTGCCTAAAAATCAATCCTCTCTTAATAATGGAACTGGCCATAGTAGCTTTTTAGAAATGTATGAATCTGCAGATGAAAACTGTTCATGGAATAATGTCACAATGGCAGACTTGTATCCAGGAATGGTAAAAACTTTTACTAGACTATTGGATAAATCGTTTTCCAATTCATTAATCAAGCAATACAAATATGGATGCTGCCATTCTAAAAAGGCAAAATTTAATACCAACAAAGAGAAAATAAGAAAGTCCAGAGTACTAAAACTGACACCTGGCTTCATTACCAAAAATTCTGAAAAAAAGAAATTATCTATGGGAAGTAATGGTGACAATAGTATTTTTTACAATTCAAAGCGTCCGATGCAGTGTTCTGAAAAAAGCATTTACAGAATAGAACCTACTGTATCTCAGAACTCAAACAGAATGGTAGTAGACTGTTCTGGTATTATAGAAGATTATTCATACAGGCAAAGAACTAGAAAAAGTGTTACAGAGGAAACTGTTTGTCCTAGAACTCTTTGTGCAAACGAAACATTTTTGGTCAAAAATACAACTTGTTCCCCTTTATCTTCAGACAGTGTAAAAAAGAATCAAAGTTTTGGAGATACATTTTGCACTGTAGATTTAGACACATTTAATACAAAAGCAGAAAGTGAAACTGAAGAACTGAGTACGATGGCATTCAAAACTACCTCAAGTTTAAGTTTGTCCTCGAATGGCAGTACAAACTCCATTTTACAAAGAAACAAGTCTCCAGTGAAAACCTCTAATGGACTCAAAAATCATGAAATTAAAACTTTCACTGCCACTGTTTCACTACCACGAAGTCATTCTTTTTCATCCTTTCATGCTAACCAACGTCCCATTTCTTATAAACAGAAATATGAAGATGCTTTTGAAAAAATATATAAGGAATTATGTTCTCCAAAGTTGCAGAAGACATTTAAGTTTTCAAATATATACTCAAGTCCTAGAAACTCTGCAGATGTACACACTTCTGGTTTAGATACTCTGTCCTCAAATTTCCATAAAAAGACAAAGAGTACAATTGAAGATATGTACCAGAAATTATGTTCTGAAGGCTTCCCCAAATTTCCAACATTTCTAAGAGCAGCAAACTTAAAAAAATACCAAGGAATGCAAATATCTGAAACTGTAAATGCCCTTGTTAATTCTCCAATAAGAACTCTGCCTGCTGTTGCCAGAATTAAAAGAGCGGCTCATTTTTGTAATGAAGATTCTCAGTATTCGCCTTTAAAAAGGTTAAAAAATAAATCTGATCATTCTTACAGAATACATAAGAAATTACCTTACTGGGAAAACATAAGTGATACAACTTTCACATTGTATTCACCTATTAAAAACAGTTCGGCATCAAATTCGGTAAGTGAAATATAATCTACAATGCCTTCAAACCTAAAACCTTTTTTAAAGTACGAAATCCTTTAAAAGTGTTTTATTTATGGACATTTCTAAAATACATGAACTTATCTTTCAGGGCAAGGTCCTACATGTACCTACGTATAAATCTCATTGAATTTAGCACAACTATTTTTAACTAATCTCTTGGACTAAGAGTCTTACTAGTTGTTTTGGCACTGTGTGGTTGTCCCTACTGCTGTTCTTTTCTAATACGTGAAATTAGATTATGGAAGGATATTAATATATGGATCTAGTATTTTTTTTTAAAATCTTTGCATCCAAGATACAGATGTAACATGCTTTGACAGATGAAGTAATGTTTGATTCAAATCTTCTGCAAAAATAGTATGATACTTAGAAACTAAAGTGATGCAGAATGGAAAAAAAGTATGGTAGAAGCTTGTTGCTAAATAACATTTTACTCTGAGACATCAGCATTCGAGGTTGATGATGTTAGTTAAAAATCTTAAACTTTTTAATTTTCAGAATTACGGAGGTTCCGTTTCTTCAAGTCATAGCTTTCTGGCCACTTCAATTGCTGATATGGAAGGTTGGTTTAAAAGATTAAATGCAGACTATATAGCAATGTATTGTTCTTTGGTCAAGTTAGGCAGTTAATTGTTTATTCCAAGAAACATTCAAATATTAGATCAACTAGATCTTTAATCCTTTATGCTCTTTAAAAATAGTGTAGGCAACAAATAATAGACAGAGTCAACAGATGCTGTCAGAGTAGCACAAACTCATAATTTCAGGGTGGTTTTAATGATACAACATTGTTTCTTTCGTCTGAACCCATTTCCTAATATTACTAATTCCTAATATACCAAATTAGGGATCAATTTTTCTAATATTAGATCATTGGGTTGAAGTTTTTGAGTCTATTTTTAACTTCTTTGTGTGTCCATTGACTGACAAATGAGTCTGCATTTGCTTTTGTTTTTCCCACTTTCAATAATATGAATATAAATATATACAATTTTTGAGTTTTGAATTACCATGTTATAGTTGGAAAAGGCTGTCAGAAAGTAAATGCAACAGTATGTATATTACATAATCTGGAAAATATGAATTAGGATTATTTGTTTAAAACATGGATGAAATTAATACTTTTTTTTTACTATTTTTCCCATTTCTGAATTGCCTGTCTCAAAGCACATCTGAATTTGGTTTAAGAAATTTACAATAAGAATAATATTTATTCAACCTTCTAAACCAGCGATGGTGAACCTTTTTTGACTCACGTGCCATAAGCGGGGGAAAGCTCAGGAGGGTCGTGCACGGGCGTGCAATGCACGACACACACCCACCCCAGTGCACATGCGTGCATGAGAGGCACTCCCCCCATTTTTTGCATGCTATTTTTGCATGCTTTTTTTGCCCTCCCCAGGCTCCAGAGGCTTTATAGGTGCCTGGGGAGGGTGAAAACATCCTTCCCCCCCCCCCCCCGAGGCCCTCCAGAGGCTTCAGGAGCTTCCCTGAAGCCTCCAGGGTGCAAAAAACTGAGCCTACGGGCAAACCAGAAGTCACTTTCAGTTTGCTCGTATGGCCATTTTTAGTCCTCCGGAGCCTTCAGAGTCCTTCAGGAGGCTTCCCTGAAGGCTCTGGTGGGCTAAAAACAACCCTATCAGCAAACCAGAAGTGACTTCCTGTTTGTCCATTGGGTTGTTTTTGGTCCTCCAGAGTCTTCAGGGAAGCCTCCAGAAGGCCCCTGAAGGCTCCAGAGGTCTTAAACCGGCCCTACGAGCAAACCAGAAGTCCGTTCCCAAACTTCCCATAGGGACAGTCTTTTGTGCTTCGGAGGCTTCAGGGAAGCTCCTGAAGCCTCTGGGGGGTGGGGGGCTGTTTTCACGTTCCCCAGGCTCTTATAAAGCCTCTGGTGAAAAATGGCTTTAAAAAGGCTGAATTCAGCTGGCCAGCACTCACACCTCGTGTACCTTGACAAATGGCTCCATGTGCCACCTGTGGCACACATGCCATAGGTTTGCCATCCCAGTTCTAAACAGTATTTTACTTTTCATATGTTTGTCCTCATGATTTTTTTTCTTTTTGAAATAATTTGTAACCAAAATATTTAAACAGAATTTTTTAATCCATATCTAATTTGTTCAAAGAATCTGAGATTACAGGTATGAATGAAAATATTCCCAGGAGTTTGCACAGACATGAATTTTCAAGAGAGTCACAGAATTATATACCAAAGTAAGCAATATTTGAATTCCTTTTCAGTATTTCATTTAGTTATCTATCAAATGTATATTGCTGTCCATCCCATTTAAAGTGATAACAATTCCTTATATTTCTTTATGAATGGGTAGAAAGGAGGAGACAAAATACTCAGGTATCTCTATTAGCTACAATTAAGGCAAGATCGCTAATCTTTCTATTGACATGAATCACATTGAAAAAAGCCCTAGCGAGCAGGAGAGATATCCATATAAAATTGGTAGAGTTGAATGTTTTTCTTGCTTTTAAACTATAAGAGCTTTATTGTACAATTGCATTATCATTTTGTATCTATCTCACAACACTGGAAAAGCAGATTCGTTTAAAGGGGTCCCAAAACTCCCAAAAGAGTTGCATGTGGTTTTGAGGCTCAAAGTTGCTCATGGGTAATCTTGTTTTGTGGGATTACAGAACAGTTTCTTGCCTTAAAACATATAACACAGAAGATCATCTGTGTTCTCATCTATATAGTGCATTCCTTTCTACATAATACTCTGATGGCAGGAAGCTCAGGTGAGGGGGAATTGTCATGAATGATCATGTGAAAATAAAAATGAGATCCAGTCAAAGCAACATTATTTATCTCTGTGTTGCTCTATGTCACTGGATTTATTTAATCACTGACCACTGAGATGATTAATTATTCCTTTATCAATATATTGAGATGATTAGTATTGCTATATCGCCTAAGGAAAAATGATGGGCATCCCATAGTGAAAAGTGAAAAGAGAAACAGACATTATCTATTTTAGAACCAAATAAAGAGAAATGACTAGATGAAAGAACACCATATTTTAGCTTACTGCAAAACAGTCATTTCTTTGTGTAAAATAATAGATATCATTTGAAATATGTTTTCCCAAAATGGTCAAATCATTTTCTTAGTTATAGTTCTCCCAATTGATTGACAGTCCTTCCGAAGAGGTTAAGCAATAGTTTTTCTGTTTATACACGATGGAATTTTCTGCAGGAAAAGCATATGCTTTGCTATGGAGCTGTGCTCTTCCCCAGTATATTTTCAATGTGGGGAAGAAACAAATATGCATGGGAAAAGGCTAATTCAGGGATTTATTTAACTTTAGTTGGAATAAATAAATTCATAAAAAAGGGAAAGAAAAGAATGTTATATCAAGTGTTGTTGAACTGGTTAGACTAGATAACAGGTGGACTTGCCTAAAGATAACATTTATATTAAGTTAATGTTCAGTTAGATGTCCAGGGTTGTTATTTTTTTTAAAAAAACTTGCATATGTTGATGTACAAAACATCATAACATAAAATTCTTTAATTTTCGCAGTAATGTACTTTTGTGCATAGCTCCCCAATAAACACTTTTATATAAAAATTTGAATCACATAAGAGCAATGGATACTAGTAGGTATCATATGTTCTGCTGTCAGTGTTAAGGTAGAACTCATATTGGTTGATCACTATATTTCACTAACAGAAATCAATGATGAGTTTCTTGTATATTATGCATTGTTGACACCACAAGTGACAGTTTTGTCATTGTTGATATCCCAAATAACAATTACTAAAATTCTAAAATTATTTTGCTACGTTGTACATGTTAAACTATTCTGAAGTTAAATTTATTATCTTCTGAAATACAGCATCAAGATCAGTAGCATAATATGCTTTGGTGGGCTTTATACTTCATTATAAGGGATGCGGTGGCTCAATGGCTAAGACACTGAGATTGTCGATCAGAAAGGTCAGCAGTTTGGCGGTTTGAATCCTTAGCACCATGTAATGGAGTGAGCTCCTATTACTCGTCCCAGCTTCTGCCAACTTAACAATTGGAAAGCATGTAAAAATGCAAGTAGAAAAAGAAGAACCACCTTTGGTGGCAAGGTAACAGCATTCCGCTCCCTAGAGTCGGCAACGACTAGAACATGTGTGAGGGGAACCTTTATCTTTTTATACTTCATGTGTATATGTCACGTATAAATTTCTTTGAAATGCATCAGAGTCATTAGTTTATTGTTTGTGTATAGAAGTACAGAGGGGGGCGGTCAGTTAAAAAGATACAGTCAATATATCTGTGCTGGGAGCTCTTTTGCTGCTTTTTTTCCTGGTATTTGTATCAGTCTGATCAAGTTTTGTTTCTTTGCTAGGGTTTCCAGAAAGCTGAGCTACAATGATGGGAGAATCAGAAGAAGAAAACTCATACAGAATGATTATGAGGAAACATTTCTGGAAGGATTTGGAGAAGAAAATGATGTTTTTTAACAAAATATATTTTATTCCAGTAATTTCTAGACAGAATACAGATTCAGTGGAATATTCCTGAACAAAGTGGGAAAATATTTTTTACCAGTTCTTTAATTCATCAGCTCTAAAACGGGGCAGTAGACTTAAAAGACTGCAGTGAGAGATAAAAACTACTGATATAGTTCAGCATTATGGAGATAATGGAGACTATATTTCTAAAATTCAACAGTTCAGCTAATTGTTTTTTTCTTCTTCTTGGTAGTTTATTTAGCTTAAGTGTCTATAAGAAACATCTTTTGTGGTCCTGGATTTGTTTGATCTGCACCTCTAGAAAGAAGTTATAATAATCAAGATGTAAATGTGTTTTTATAAAGCGCTTTTAATAAGCTCATGCTTTACGATAAATCAATTTCATTGGTAAAGAGTATATTTGAAAATATCATTTTTAAAATTTTATTTTAAATATACCTAATATTTGACACATATATCTTCATCTAATAAAAATTTTAATATGTTTGTATTATGACTGAGTTCGTTATAACCCTGCTACTGGGATATGTAAAACTGTTAATTTCACCTAGGATAAATCTTTCCTTATTTGCTTATCAATTTTCTAGGCTACCCGAGACAGAGCATAGAAGTTTTTTTGGGGGGGGACTATAAATTAAAAATACAATACAATAGATAATGTTATCTGGGGGGGGGGGGGACACAACAAAAAAAAATGTTGCCCACCATTGGGTGTTCTCAGTCATCAGAAATGGGACCAACAAAAAAGGCTCAATTCTATAAGGCTAGCTTGTGAAGGAAAGTTATTTCAATCTTATATTTTTGCTTGAACTGGTCGGGTGAAATGGGGAATCTATATGCCAGGACAAAGTAAGGCTGATGATGTTACCTAGCTAGGGTAATGAAACGTTTGCAAAAAAAAAAAAAAAGCAAGCTCAGAGAGCACTAAGGAGCCCACATTTCAACCCTGAGCTACAAATATTCTCCTTTATTGATAAGTTAAAGTACATTTATTAATTATTAGAGAAAGCATTACATAATACATATTTTGGAACTGATTGTTTATTTTCATGTCAAATTAGATAAAATGTCATATTTAAATATTTACTTCGTGGAACTATACCAACTATCGTATATAAATTTTCCCTTGAATTTGTTCACTATGAACAAAAAGCAACCATTACTAGTAATCCCAAAAAGTATGTCAGATTTACCGACTAATTTCAAGGAAATAAAATGTGCTTAATTCAAACTTCATTGCTGTATTATGAGATTTCCAATGCATTCATGTAGTTTTTATTACAAGACAATGTTCTGGATGTTATATCCTGAACAGGTACGTCTGGGGAGCAATTAAGAATATTACTTCTTATACTATAAAACAGTGGTGTAAAAATCAATAGCAATCACTTAAATACAATGAAAAATGTCAAATTCTTCCTTGGAGATTTATTTTTATACCTCATTTACTACTTTCTTTACAGACCATTTAATTCAGATGCTCAAGACATTACATAGTCATTGAGTAATTGAGATTGACTCTTAACAGTTCTTAACTAGCAGGAAACTAAATACATGCCGACATTACATTTGCTAGCTGTACAACTGTTAATTAGATGAATCAAAGCTGATACATTATTCCCTAATTAACCTTAAATATTTCCTGATGTTATTACATGTGCAGTAGGGCAAGTTATAATAATACTGAGCAGAGCTGAATGAATAAGTTTTACTCAGTAAGTTAGCAGAATTTTTGTTAGTGGTTGTAATCTAGTGGAATATAACTGCTTTATAATAAAGACAGTAATTTGGTTCCTACTCATATATGAATCAGGTGAAGGGTATAATCAGTTCCACACTGGCCTGTTAAAGGACCAAGCAAATTTCTCTAACCAAGTTAGATCATTTATCTAACTTGGCAATTGAATGTTTAATGTCTCTGAATGATTAAATTGAGAAAACATTTGGGTTACTAAAATATGACATCGTTTGCATTGTGTTTTAAACCAAACTCTCTGAACGAATCAACCTTAGAAGTATTTTCAGACAGCTTTTCAGCACTGAGTTGTGCACTGTTGAGATAAATGCAAGACACCGTGGAGTTGTTTCTGGTAAGTTGATTTTCACCCATTTCTAATGTACGATATTTCTTTTTGGGCTGAATTTTGTGTTTTCTTCGGACACTATGGTCAAGGGAAGCATAACACATTTGGGGCTCAGCTGACTGCTACAAAAAAAAGCAAGTCATATTATTGATCATGTCATGCCATTTAATCAAACAACTAAGAAGGAAAGTAACAATTTAGTTGTATAATACATCTAAATGAAATATAAATTTGCAATTACATGTTTGAACATTTGGTACTATCTAACAAAATGAAATTCAATGGTGAAAAAAATAAGGTTCTACACTTAGGCAAGAAAAACCAAATGTGCAGGTAAAGTATATGTGGTACCTCTTAAAGTTACTACTTGTTACTCTCAAGTTATTACTTGGAGTCCTAGTGGATAATCGCTAATATGAGCCAGCAATGTGCTTCAGCTGCCAAAAAAGCCAACACAGTTCTGTTATGGAGTAATAAGTCAAGTTAAAATAATAACTTATCTACATAAATTGATGAAGAAGATTTATATATATTACAGGGCTGGAATTAAATATATTTAAATATTGGCCAAGATTTTGCAAGTAACATTCTGTATTTTAGGGCAGCTAAGATCCAGACAAATCATTTAGCACCATAAAGGGCCTTGAAAAAAGCCGTTAGAAATTAAATAACATTTATATAAACAAGCATGTACAAACCTGTACATCAGTGGTGGATCGAGGAGAAGGGACATTCATTTGCTCATAGCAACTTTCATCTGAAAATAATTTTTGATGTAAAATGTTTTAAAATAGATACTCTATATTATTATCAATCATATAAAGTTCTGAACTGACCTGTTATTTTATAATACCATGCAGGGTAGCAGCTATAACTATACTGTGCTGGTAAATACCTGACATACAGTATCTCACTTCCTCTAGATCAGGTGTCAAACCTGTGATGATACATAGTTGTCACGTGACATAATTTCCCCCCCTTTACAAAAACAGGTGTGCATGGCCAGTGCATGTATCTGGCCCGCAGGCAGCGGGTTTGACACCCCTGCTCTAGATTAAGGAAGGGCTTTTGGGAGAGCTCAGTATAGTACTCTGCATCCACTTTCTTGCTGGGTAGATATTTAAACTGAACTGAAGAAGCGTTTTCATGGGGGGAAAAAACAAAGTCCAGTTGCCTTTTGGAAAAGCACCTTTGCACCATGACCTGGATGACTGGGAATCTCCATAGACATGGAAATGTAAAAAAGTTATAGGCTTCTCCACAGAGTTCATGAGAAATCTAAATAGTCACTCAAGCATGATTATATTGTAATTAGAAGAATTTACTTAATCTAGTTCCCTGCAATGATATTCCAGATCAACATATCTTTAGTATATAAAGTTTTTTATCTTCTAATTCTACTGATAACATCACTAATAATGTGGCCTAATTTTCAATGGCAACAGTTAACACAAATAATTCAAATAATCAACAACGATTACCATATATTTAATTGTTTTTATATTCATGGACCATTGATCCCAATAAAAGTGAATATAAAAAGTCTATACATCCCTATTAAAATGCCAATTATTTGAGATGTAAGAACATTCAGACCAAAATAAATCACTTCAGAATTTTTTGCACCTTTAATATAACCAGTGGTGGGTTCCTATCAGTTCAGACTGGTTCGGCTGAACCGATAGTGATTTGGCGGCCTGGGTCGCTGGAACCGGCAGCAATCCAGGACTGCCATGCCCCCGAACTGGTTCTAGCAGCACTATAGGCATTGCCATCTTATTTTTTGCTTCTGCGCATGCAGAACAATTTTTACTGCACTGTGCATGCGTGTGCAGCACACATCAAACACGCGTGCATGGCGCAGACATGAGTAAACCAGCAGTAGTGCCTGCCACCCTGAATATAACATATAAGCTATATCATTCAATTGAAAAAACAAACTGAATTTTTTTGGGGGGAGGGAATAACAATAAAAAGTTTACAATAATGTGGTTATATAAGTGTGCCCACTCTCATAAGCAGGATGTGATTAACTCCATTCAAATTGATGTTATACAAATCAGTACATATTTGCCTTTAATTAAAGTGACGCTGATCAAGCCCATATAAAGTTCAGGAATTCTAGCAGGATTTTTCTGTCATTTACTAGTGGCATCTTTCAGCAAAAACCATGGAAAAGAGCAGACAAAGCATTAAACGGATCTCATTGTTGGAAGATATAAGTTAAGAGAAGGGTATAAAACAATTTCCACGACATTGGCTATACCATAGAACACAATGAAGACTACCATAACAAGTGGAAAAATATGGCACAACAGTGAAATTATCAAGAACTTTTCATCAAAACTGATGAAAACAACAAGAAGAAAACTGATCCAAAAGGCTACCAAGAGGAATTTCTGGCAAGCACTGGTTGTGTACTACATCTGACAACAATATTTTCTATTCTTCATATGTCTGGGCTGTGAGGTAGGGTGGCAAGATAGCAGCTTTTTCTTACAAAGAAAAACATCCAAACTGGCTACATTAAGTCTGACAAAAGAATAGGGAAAAATATGTTATGGTCTGATGAGACCAAGGCTGAACTTTCTTGGCTATAATTCCAATAAGTATGGTTTAACAGGGGTATGCACTTTTTATGTTTCTATACATAAAATGTACTAGCAATATTACAAAATATTTTAAAAGATAGGAACATTTGTTATCAACTTTTTGCTGTATTAAAGAATCTTAGGAAAGGTCTAAGATGGGGAATTTCCAAATCTCCTCCAAATCTTAGTATATTTTAAAGAGAGAGGAGAGGAGAGAGAGAGGAGGGAGGGAGGGAGGGAGGGAGGGAGGGAGAGAGAGAGAGAGAGAGAGAACTATTGTTGTGAAGAAAATAGGAGAAGGAAGTTACATTGAATTGCTGCGTTTGTTGTATCTTTAATCTGTCTCTGTATTCTGATTGTCTTGTTCGTTTTTGTATTGCCCCTTCCCCATGTGTTTGTTCGCCGCCCTGAGTCCTCCTGGGTATAGGGCGGCATACAAGTTTAATAAATACAAATACTAATACCATGTTGGATATGTTCTCCACCATGAGTTGTTTGTAAAAATAATAAAGGCAGGATATAAATTAAATAAACAATTAAGCATGAACTATTATATTCTTCCTCTAAACTGCAACATCATCTTCCAGAAAAGAAGGAAAGAAAAAGTGATAATGGCTACAACAATTAGTTCAAGTTAGTCATAGGAATCTAAATGCAATGAATAGACAACTTTATAACTTACTTAGCATCTCCTGTTGGTAGTGATTAAGATTGTCATAAACTGGACAAACTTCTTCATGACAGTCCTCATTGCTTTAAAAGAATGCAAGACAGTTTTAAAATAAACAATGTGGACATATTCTATTAAATTGTAATGCATAATTGTTTAGAAAAATATGATTTATATGACTAGGTGATTTCTTTTAGTTTTAACTGTTTTTGAATAAACAATTATTTAAAAATAATAGATTGTATTCCAATATATCTCCCTTCCCCTCTGCACTTCCTGCTGCACCGCCCACCTTTTAATTCATATTACTTTAATTGTTTATTGTTTTTCTTGTTTCATTGCTTTATTAATGTTAAGTTTACATTTTTCATCATTTTTTCTGTTTTTTTCTGTTTTTGCTGACGTAAGCTGTCCAGAGTAAATGGAGTAAATAAATTTAGCTAACAAAGAAACAAATAAAACAAACAGATTCCTGATGTTCACCATAGAAGATGCAAACATGATTTATTCTGATTTCCCCTGTTCTATTTCCAGCAGTCCCCTGAAAATCTAATCATTGTGAAATGTCTTTGAATATTAGTATCTCTGGTTGATAGTTATGCTGTTGGTTTGAGCTCTGAGCTTGGCAATTTGGTTGCAAATGTTTCATCCTCATTTGAGGAGACATCTTCAGTGCACTTTGAATTGTGCTTGTCTGGGGGAGCACTGTCCTTTAAATACCTTTCTGAGTCCTAGTCTGATTTCAGGTTGTGTGATTGGATGGCTGCAGTTGCTTTGTGGTTTTAAGTACCATCTGTGTGATGTAATTAGTGCTGGTATTATTCGGCTCAATATAGCCCAGTTCTACAGACGCCTGAAAGTAAACAAACAAAACACCCCACTCCAGCCGATTGTCTCACTCTCTGGCACACCCACCTACAACCTTGCTAAAGAAATGTGGAAATGTCTAAAGAACCTAATTGCTGACTCTCAATACTCAATAAACAATTCCTGGACAGGTTAAAACACCTGACAAAACAATGATATTATTTGATGTTACCGCATTATTCATATCTGTAGACTTCAAACTGGCAGTTGACCTAATCAAAGAACTACCGGACAATACACAACTACCAAAAGAACCACTCATAATAGAAAGCCCATGCAAACTCCTCCAACTGTGCCTAACCACCCACTTCAAATTTGACTGAGAGACTTATGAACAACTGAAAGGATCACTTACGGGATTGCCCATATCTGGCTCGGTTGCAGAAGTTGTCATGCAAAAGATCAAATAGACTGTACAGCCACAAATAAACCCCAAGCTATGGTTATGTTACCTTGATGACACCTTTGTGATAGACAAACGCAATAAGGTTGATCAAACCTACCAAATGATCAACAGCATCTTCATGGATATCCAATTTACAATAGAAACCGAAAATGACAACAAACTGCTATTTCTGGACATCCTTGTAACCAGAACCACCAATGGCAAACTCCTAACATTGGTGCACAGAAATGCAGTGCACACAGATCTAATCCTCAATTTCCAGAGCAACTAAAATGCCATAAACAAAGCTGCATCAGAATACTGTTCGGGAGAGCCGAATTCCGTTGCAACCCCACGGAAGCCAGATGAGCAGAAGCACTTATACAAATAGAGAAAAACAAATACCCATGAAACTTCATCCAGAGATGCCTACACACAAACACACAAAGCAACACAATTATCACAAAAACAACAATGATCAGATGACTCAATGACTCAACCAATTGTGTTGTATTTAAGTACAATGACAATAAAGATTATACTTATGTATCACAATTCCCTATGTGCAAAATGTTTTAGAAATGTGGGCAAGATTGCTGACCCACCCAACCTCACAAACCAACCTCAACCTTCAGATGGATCCTATCAAAACCGAAAGGGCAGACAGAAACAAACCAACAATCAGGCATCATATATCAGATCCAAATCAACAACTGCAAGAACAATGTCAGCTGAACAGGAAGAAAGCTATCAACCGGACTGCATGAACACTTCCTGGCCATCTAGAGACACGACCCTCCATCCCTCATGTCCGTCCACAAAGACTCAAAAGGACACAAATTCAATCTAACTGGGACCACAGTTGTAACTCAGGTGAAGTCAAGAGAAGAAAAGGAAATCCTGGAAGCCTGGTTTTCCACCAATAAATCAATAAACAGATACATTGACATTGCTCCAATCTACCAACACTCAGAATGAAAGAACAACATCAACCATGATCCTGAAGGCAGCATTTAAAGACCAATGATCAGCCATAGCTGTTCAAATCAACCCGAAGCCAGACCATGGCATCATCATAAGATATCTGAACAACAATATCAGCACTAATTTATATCACACAGATGGTACTTAAAACCAAGGACTATGACTCAGCAACTCCAGCAATCACACAACCCGAAATCAGACCAGGACTCAGAAAGGTATTTAAAGGCTAATGCTCCCCAGACATGCACAATCCAAAGTGCACTGAAAATATCTCTTCAAATGCGGACGAAACATTTGCAACAAGAAGCTTGGAACTCAAATCAACAACATATTGAATCAGTGTGTGAGCATTATTATTAATTCCAGCAAATTAAGTTCCAATTTTAAACAATATAAAAATAATTTTAGTGGGATCCTGAAGTGTTCCAAAAATGTATCAGCCACATATGTTAAATTGGGATCTAGAATACCCTGGATAAAGGGCCTTTCCATGTAAGCACATCATCTCAAAAAAGGAAGACTTTTGCCATACCTTGAATGATATTCATTATAATCTTCACAAATTTTGTCTGGAAAACATTTTGAAAAAATCAGCAAAATTTAATAAACAAGTGTTTGGCATTTCAATATAACTTATTTTTTAAGATGTGATAGTTCTTTATTTCTTTATAAAGATACTGCAAAGAGAAGGTAGAATGCGCTCTGCATTTTCCTTTCCTACCATAGACTTCTAACTGCTATGTCCCCTAGGTTTTGCTGTCTCCCTGGTATAATTCAGTGCTATCTCTGGCTTCTATCCAAAGCCTATTCTCTTTCTGGTCTTCCTTCTGGCAGAATTCCCCCATGCTCTTTGTTCCCATCTCCACTTTTTCTTCCTCTTTCTACTTTGCTAAACCTACAAAGCAGTCTTCATGCAATAAATAGCAAAGAACCAGTTATAGCCAGGATTTATACTGCATGTATTGTATATTCTATACTGCATATAGACTGCTTTATAAGTTTGGGTAGAGCAGTGATCCAAATCCAAAATGTTTCTATATACAGTGCTTTTCAAGAAATAAAAGTACCAACAATACTATATGTAGAGATTGTATTTTTTTTCCTTTTTCAGAAGTCTTTGAAAAATGCTGATTGCATATGTGTTGATTTAGAACTTGGAAGTAAAAAAATAGACTTAAATCCTGCAACTTTCACTGCAATTATGGAGTTGAAGGTTAGTTTGCTAATGTTGGTAAGGGTATGCATGTGTGAAAATAAATGGAATGCTACTGAGCAAAGGGAAGACAGGATAAGTCATATCTCCTTTAGAATTCAATGTATCTATGCAAAAAAAATATAAGACTGCTTGCAGAAATGTATTGCTGGGAATGGGGATATAAATGGTGATGCAAAAGAAAATGTGTTTGCTGAGAATCTATACTATCTACAACAAAATTTGATGTTACAAATAGTATGGTTCTGAACATTTGTATACCAAACACTAAGGTAATTATGTTTATAATGGAATAAATGATTGAAAGTAAATGGCAAAAATTAGAAGTAATTAGATCAATATGGTTATATCAAGGCAGAAGTTTTACGAAAAGTAATAGATGCATGGAGAAAGTTTAAGAAAGGGAAATGCTAGTAGAAAGAGAGTAGGTAACATGAGCTGATCTGAGGCACATTTATTCGTTGAAAAAAATAACAATGGCTGTGCATAAGAGTGTGTTTGTACTCAATTTGTTTTTGTGGAAATGGGTGTTTGCTATGTCATGAAAAACACAAAAGTAGAATGCCAGAGGAATGGGATACTTGAAAGGATTGTCTGATAAAACAAGATGTAATAGGGGCAAGAATGAATGGATGCCGGACTAAATGAATGGGTCAAGTGGAAGCAAAAAACTAAGGAAGATGGAGCTAGATGGGTTCATGCAATTCAGAGAGGAGGGAGTAAGGGAGGGAGAGAGGGAGAGAACTATTAAAAAGCAAAATGGCAATTTATGACACATTATATACCAAGCAGGACATAAGAATGATGAGCAAAGATAGAAATGACATGAGATAAGGTACTGAATGGTACTGAGTTAGAAATCATTGGTCTTTTTCTTATGTCCTGTCTTTCATATCTTTGCTTTGTTATTCCCATTCTGTGCTTTCTATAACAGGAACAAAAAACAACAACAAATAGTTAAATATATGTACAGTATATGTGTATGTAGTATTGTAGCTTTGCTGTGCATTATTCCACAAATTTTATGAACTTTTGCTGGATCCTTTTTTAAAATAATAGCCTTAGGTTAGAGACATTAAAATCTGGGCTATTTCTGTTTTCTGGCTGACTGAGAGTGGTGGTGCTGGCAGTGGCTATAGAATTTCATTTTCAGCTCATATGCTACCTGAAGGAATTTGGCTTTTCTATGACAACTAAAGGCATCTGCCCAAAGTAATAGGAATTCAGCAGATTATATAATTACTAGAAACAGCTGGAAAGAATCTTCAACAGCCATCATGCTATAATAGTCATTTACTAAGAGAGGCTTAAACTTGACAAATGCCTACAGTTTCTTCTAACTACATCTGGCACAGTGAACATGATTAACTTTTGAAATGGATGATGCTTCTTGTTAAAGGTAAAGGTTCCCCTCGCACACCTGTGTTAGTTATTCCCGACTCTAGGGGGTGGTGCTCATCTCCGTTTCAAAGCCAAAGACCCAGCACTGTCCAAAGACATCTCTGTGGTCATGTGGATGGCATGACTAAATGCCAAAGACGCACAGAACACTGTTACCTTCACACCAAAAGTGGTCCCTATTTTTCTACTTGCATTTATACATGTTTTTGAACTGCTAGTTTGGCAGAAGCTGGGACAAATAACGGGAGCTCACTCCGTTACAAAGGGCTAGGGATTGAAACTGCTGAACTGTTGACCTTCTGATCGACAAGCTCAGCATCTTAGCCACTTACCCACCATGTCCCTTCCTCTCCTTGTTAAACTACAACTTAAAGTATAAGTATAAATATATCTGAGATTAGTTTTAATGTGGCCTTAGTTAAAATTAGCACTACCTTTACTGAGATCAGATAAAGAATTACTCTTTTCATTCCATTGCAGATGAAACTGAAATCTCACTTCCTGCTATTTCTGTAATTTACAGTATTCTAGTAAAAAGTGCTGTATTTCTTGCGGTAGGAGCTTATTTTCATTATTTCACTGCTGTCATTTTAGTCATATGAATGCATTAATTCAGGCTTAGTTTAATTTAGCAGTCTTCAAATTAGGTCAATACATATATTAATATCAAATATATATTTTGAGACACTATCTTACTACCATCAATTATGTTATCATATTGATTTACATTAAATCAGAATATTGGTACAGTATTGTTTAGGATAATGCTAGAAGCTACAGGACTGCAGATTTTATCAGACTCCACTGGACATCAGCAACAATCTGCAGAGCTATTGGTCAAAATCCATCTTGTTATATAGGTAGTTCATTTCTATCCCAGGGATAAATCTGTTGAGTATTTAAGTAAACTTGTTGTGTATTCTCTACTATTCAGCCATTATCTCTTCTTTTGCTTAGTTGTATATCAGAATTGCAACTAAATTATTTAATTCTATTTAATTTTAATTGAAATTGTATTTGTTTTCCTTTGATCTACAAAAAAACTGAGAGTTTTTATTTATATAGTTCCTATGACATTAATGATTCTATCATAGGAAAAAACATTATTAACAGTCACATTCCTCTTCTACATATGTCTCTTCAGCTTTCCTTACCTTTTTGTTTCTTGTTTTTTAAGAAGTATAAAACATTTTTTAGTAAAGAAATTATCATAATAACAGTTACAAAAGAAAGAGGTATCCAGCAAATGGTACACTGATTAGCTTCCATTCCTGTAAAAAGATAACAAATGTAAACAAAAATAAGAATTTTGTTCATTTAAATTTTTCAATTCAGCATTCACCTGACATGCTGGTATATGCATGTATGAATTTCACAAACACAAACACTACTACTTTTTCCTTTGAAAGGATCTTTGGATATGGGTAAAATACATTTTATGAGATATGTTCAAATTCTGAATAACTAATTGTATCTCTGTGTTCCCATTTGAAATGTATAATTTTATTTGCTCATACATGGAAAAAATGGTTATCCATTTTTCTAATATTAAGGCATAACCAGTTAATAATTACTATATAATTGTTAAATAAAGAAGAAAATGTAAATTCTACTTCAGGAATGTTTTTAAAAAATGACTGCATAGGAACATAGGAAATTACAAACCTGTATTAATTCTAAATGTTTGTGCTAATTCTGCAAACTTTATGAAGAACGTGTCAGTAAGGTTGTAATTCTTTTTTCCAGAAATTTGGAAACTATTTCATGAATAACAAAACAAGTAAGTCTGGAAAATGAAAATATGTGCACTTTGCTTTATTTGCTGACAAATTTACATCTTTTAAAAATAGATAGTTTATGTACAGAATATCAGAGAAAACATCTTAATGAAACTATCCAAAAGTGTCAAATAATGACAACTTTTGTTTTCTCTAAAAATCTAGTCAGTAATCAAACAGAGCAGGTAACATTGACAAACGTATGCGAAATATAGGAAAACATAAAAGAATATTGAGCAAGTCAACATTCAAAACAAAGCAGGGAGTTTAATGAAATGTATTCTAAGATTTGTATCATCTACCTGTGCCGCCACAGTGCTGTAAGTTCGAACTCCAACAGCTATGCTGATTAACTTCTAGCACAAAGAAAACTGCGCAAAGCCATCTTTGCAACATTTATTCTGGAGCTACAGGTCCAGACAGGTAAGGATTTGTGCCTTGTCCTGCCTCCTCTCTGTCCTTAAACCAAAGTGCCTTAGTGACTTTCAGTCACCATCATTTGCCGCACAGTGGCCAGCTTCTTTCCTTACTGCAAAAACAAATGCAATAAGGAAAGTACCCACAGTAGTTAGGAGTATCTGTAGTGATGGTCACTGGGTTTCATAGTGGCAAGCATGGTGGGGAGATCAAAGCTCCACCCCTTTTAATGTGTGGCACAGCATTGCAGACTTGCAAAAGGGAACAAGGCTTCAATCACTCAGTTCTGTCCGCCATTTTGCAGCCCGTGACTATCGCAGCAGATATCCCTGATTGATTGGAGTATCTTCCCCCCCCCCATTCCAGCCTCTTTTGCATTCAATTTTATCCTATCCCAAGCCAATGTGCTAAATGTCACACTTTGTGACATTGCTATCACAGTTATGATAATAATGCAATGAAGGCCATGATTTTTCCAACTGCCGACAGTCACTTTTAATTGCTTTGGCTCTGCTACCACTCTTCAGTTGCTGCCAACTTCTCTCCAAGGCCACTTTAGCTGGGCAGCAAGAAAGGTCAAGAATCTATCTGCCTGTGTAATGCCTGCCTCACACATCGCACGAACCAGACATTCCACGGACTGCTTATCTACACATGTGAAAAAGTAAAAACCTTTTGCTTTCACCAACAGGCATATTGGCAGTGATTCAAGCAAGAAAGGGCTCTTGGGTAGAAGCACAGGCTGTCTATCAGATTGTTTAAAAGAAGCTGAGGCAGGTGAGAAAGAGAGAACAAGAAAGATAAGTGAGTGAATAAAACTCTTAAATGAGCAAACATAAGTAAGAAACCTCAGCAAATAAGACCGAGAGAGAGAGAGAGATGAGAAGCAATTAAGAGGCAAAGAGAAGAAAGCAAACAACAGAATGAGAAATCTTATAAGAAGAAAGCCTCTAAGAAGAAAGAAACACCAAATGAGAGACAACATGAAAAATAACAAGGACAAGAGCATTGTAGCAAGAGAGGCAGATATTAGCAGGACTTTAGTGGAGACTCTTTAGTGGAGGCTGTAGTGTCCGATCCACAGGATGAATGTTGGCTTCTAGCAAAGCAGGAAAACTGTAACCCCACAACTCAGGTTCTGGCAGATAACCAAACCAATATGTTGCCAAATGTCAAAGCTTACTTCTTGTCTCAGCCCGATCCCATACTATGAAGAGTGAGTAGTAGATCTTTATATATATATAAAGATCGTATGTCGTGTCGTTGCGACATTAGCGCCTATCTCTGAGTAGTAGATGTTTTGTCCCACTTGCAGGATATTCACCAATGGTTGGACGCTTGTTGCCTCATCATCAAATCAGGTTAACACTTTGATGACAAGACAATGCAAACTATACCAGCTTTTGAGTTGCTATATTTCTTGGTTGGAAGAATGTTAAAGAATGCAGTACAGGGTCAGATATACCCCTATCCCAAAGGTGCTTTTTCAAGAGGCAACTGGACTTTTTTTGTTTTTCCTCGAAGACATTTCATTTCTCAACCAAGAAGCTTCTTCAATTTTGAAGGATTTTAGCCTAGGACATCTTAGCCGTCATTATATCAAAATAACAAAATTTTGGGGCTGCAGAATTCAATCAAAAGACTATTTTTAACTAACAGAGTTCAATTATTCTTAGTTGTTAGAGGATTTTCCAGTGATTGCACATAAACTCTGAATCCCTTAGCCTGAATAGACTATGCCGAGACTCTATTAATAGGGTCATTTATCCATTTTTTTAAAAATATATATATTAAAGCTTCATTGAAATTGTTGTGTTTGCCTGATCTTGATTTAATTATGTTTATTTCGTTGTATTTCATTTATTACAACTGTTCTTTTATTCATTCTTCTAATGAATTTTAATTGTTTGAAAGTAAACCTTAGTGGTACACCAGCATTGTAATATAAATAAGTTTTCATAGAAATAAATTATGATAACCAGTGGCTTGGATCCACCTTCCCTTTGCTTATGGAAAAGATCCATTTTTTACTCTCTATTCTGTTTCTCTCTCACACACACATAAAAATATATAGAAATTGCATTAAGATCTTATGATTGCCACAAACAATATTACAGAATGAGTGAAAGAATTTACAGCAAGAAATATTGTTTTACCAGCATTATTCTGTTAAAACAAATATGCTGCAAAATTTGCAGATTTTCAGCTGTGCGCACCTTGTCTCAGATGGAGGTATGGCTTTAGCTACTGGGTGATATGTAAGCAGCACTAGACTTTAAAAAATAGGTAGGCCATGATAAATAACTTAGCTATATGAGAATTAAATTTGATTCATATAATTAAAATAAAATTAATATCATTATTCCCTATGCATTTCATTATTTCCCTTCTATTGCATTGAAATTATGATTGAGAGGCAAACTTTTAGAGGGGTTCTGGAGTAACATTGCTTGGAGCTTTGATATGTGTAGCTATGATTTAGATAATATTTAGATATCTCTGGCAATAATCAATAAAATTGATCAAAATGAAATGTAATTTGTAGAAAAAATACTAAAACAGAATCACTCTACGATATCACTCATATCTATCGTTTTGTTTTTAAGTGTAGCTATTCTATTTCTATATAATATAGAAAACATAATACTATCAAAATCTTTGGTAACAACTATCTCATCATCTTCAAATTCTGCCTAGAATATAATCATAATAATTAACACCAATTAGTGAATCTCCACGGACGTTATCACTCTACAAAAACTTTATGAAGACTACAGTATGAATATACATGCATTCATGTTTCTCTTTATATCAACTCTGATTCAATCTAATCAGACTTCTCCCACTGTTGCTTTTTGGATGTACTAGGATTAACACATCTTGTAAAAGTGCTGAAATATTATTTTTAATTGCATATCTATAACTGTCCCTTTCTTACTGTCATTGAGATATGTAATCTTAAAGCAGTGACACTCGTTTCTGGAAAAAAATATGCAAGAGCAGACTCTTTATTTCCTATCAGTAAGTCATTTTATTGCCTACTTCTTGTAGTAATGTTCTTAACTTACAACCTTGTTTTTGCAATGCTGTATACTTTTTTAAAGCAACTACCTCAGTCAGACTTAATCATACACTCACTTGTCATTAGAAGTGAAATCTTCATTTTGTCAAAAAGTATCCAGATTACAATATAATTCTATATGGGCAATTCCATTGCATAACTACTTTGTATTGAGAAATTATAAAAATGAAATATTGGCTAGAGACATCAACAACTAGGATTAAAATCTATGTATCATAAAAGAAGTGGCCATCACACTGAACCGGCATAGAAGCTTAACAGAAGGAAGTACATCTTGGCATATTAAGGAAATACTGGATACATTTTTATTGCTTTTACTGTCTATACCAAATGCAAAGCAAATCACAGTAGGGAAAATCTCAAAGGAACTAAAATAATTACTGACATTCAAATGAACACAAGTACTAAGTGAAGTAAAAATTCTGCATGCTTTAAACAGTTGATGTATGAAAACAACTAGAATAATGATTGCTGCCTTATATCCACTTATCTGGGAATAAATCTAATTGAATTCATTAAGACTTCAGTCAATGTAGACATTACAGGTTAAGGTAAATATATTTATGAGAAGAATCATATTGGGGATTCGTATCTCCAGGAGTATCAACTGTTTTAATTAAAGGTGATAAAGGGAATCACCTATAGTCTATTGTTTTCTCATTCCACTCAAAGGCAATGCAATTTATATTTCAGAATTATAATTCTGCCTTTGTCTTGGAACAAGCAAACATTCTTCTGTATATATTTGTGACATAAAATTATGGAGTCCCCATCCCCTTGATAAAGGCTAATCCATTATATGATTGAACAATCCTGAACCTGCATAAACACAGATATGCCCTGTTAGAATAAGTTTTAAAGGATTATATAAAAGGGAATTAATCAAAACTTAGTTGGGTTTTTAGATTTCAAAACATATGCCTCAGAAGCAAAAGATACAGGAAACTATATTTTGTATAAAGTAATAATTACTGAGCACTAACATTAGTTCTTCCCAACAAACATTTAATAATAATGTTTCTTTCCACTTATTTAAAGATAAATTAAGATCTACAAAAATTATCAAAATGAATAGACGTTGAGCTCTTTTGGCAGCCTGCCTTTGGATTTATAAACTTTCTGAATAAGTTTTTTTTAAATATACTTGAATTTGATGGTATAAAAGAAAGATAACTTACCTTTCAGTTTCCTGCTGTAACAGAAACAAACGGAAACAAAAATAGGTCTCAAGAACTGACTTTTGCTTGTTCAACACTGAGTTAATCTGGGCATTAAAAATTCAAGTTTAAATCCTACAAACAGGAAATGTGGTAGGCCAGTGGAGCATTCTACAACAGCCATGAATACATTGTTTTTCTTCATTGAATTAAATTCTTCATTGAATTTAGTGTTGCAGGTTGAACGTAAATATCTTTATTCTGAACATCATTACATTTTTTTATTGAAAATCCACACACACACACACACACACATACACACACACACACAACATATTGCATGTTGACATAAAAATAGAACTTACTAAATATAGAACATGTAGATTTTTTAATTTTAATTTCAATCATTAAAGTATATTATGAATTCTAACAAATCTTTCCTTGGGCAGAAATACTGCAAGATAAGGGCTCAAAGGTTTGAAGTTTTACCGTGATTTCAGTTTTCCACAAAGGGCTGACCTCCAGAGTTGTTAGACTTTAGCTCCCATGATCCCCGGTGAGAAAAAAAAACTGCAATTTTTTACTGCAATAATAAATCATACATGAATGGATAATTTATAGATTGCGTGACATTTTGGAGTCAAGTCAGTAGATTGCAGAGATATAAATATAAATACTCCTTTCACTTTTTCAGCCAGAAAAAAAAACACAAAGGAAGAGTCAAAATTTGCTTTCTTCACAGTTATGCACAATTTCCTATGTGGTTTCTTTCAACATTATCTCTAACTCAGATATATAGGTAGGTAGGTAGGTAGGTAGGTAGGTAGGTAGGTAGGTAGGTAGGTAAGTAGGTAGACAGACAGACCATTCTATCTACAATAGGGGAACAGACAAAAATACCATACACAAATTTGTAGTCTTTCAATTTTGCCAGAACTTTCCATCAGGAAAGAAGGCAGAAAGCAAGGATAATGAAGAAATAGAAAAAATGCTTTAAAGTCAGGTGCATATTCAAGGCCTGTTCTAGATAACAGTATTAATCTACTGGAATTTATTACTACTAATTACAAAGATGGTGATTGGCTATTCGATTAATAAGTTAATTGTTTAATTATGACAATAATAGAAACAATTGAATATATAACGAAGAGAGCAAAAATTACCGTTTTCCCAAAAATAAGACCTATGTAAAAGTAAGTCCTAGTCTGATTTTAGTGTGTTCCTTATGTAAGTCCTACCTCCAAAATAAGGTCGTCATCAATGGGGGGGATGTGACCAGCACCAGAGGTGGCAAGGACGTGAGGTTCAACAGTGTTCAGCCAATCTCAGCTTGCACAGCACAGATGAATTGATTATATGTCCAAGCAGCAGGTGAAGGCAGAGGCGGGGAGGAGGCACATGAACTGGACATGTTGTGTGGGACGTGAGAAAGCCAAGAGTTGGTGGGCTAGAGTGAGCGGGTTGACTACAGAGGCTCATTTTGTATAATATTTATTTGTAGAGTCTATCTCATATTTCTATCTTTTAATCATTTTCCGGTTTTGTAGTTGTCTATTGATTTGTTGATCTTTCTTCCTTTCTTTTTTGCTTTCCTGCTCCCCCCCCCTTTTCTCTAGCCAATTGTACAATAAATCCCATATGGAGTAGTATTCAGATTCTTCTTTCTCTTTTAGTTCTTTTGTGAGCCTATCCATCTCTGGATAGGCTCACGAAAGAACCAATATTTTTTTTATTACGTTTTCTTCTGTTGGTGTATAATTATTTTTCTAGTTTTGTGCGAATATAATTCTCGCTGCCGTAATTATGTGTAGAATTAAGTATAACATTTTTTCATAATTTTCTTTTATAATTTCTAACAAAAACAATTCAGGTTTTAGTGCAATTTTGTGTGTAGTAATCTCCTCTAGCCAACCTTTTATTTTTTTTCCAATACTTTTTCGCAGATGTGCACGTCCACCACATATGGTAGTATGTTCCGTGTTGTTGGTTGAATTTTCAACAGACAGGTGAACACTCCAGGAACATTTTCGCAATTCTCGCTGGTGGAAGGTGCCATCTATAGAACATCTTGTACATGTTCTTTCTATATGCCGTTGCCATCGTTAATTTGTAATTTATTTTCCAATTTTTTCCCATTCTGCCAATTCTATACTATACCCAAAATTTATCGCCCATGTTATCATAGTTTCTTTCACAATTTCTTCTTCCATTTTGAATTTTAATAAATAGTGTATCTTCTAATTCAGTCACAGATATGTTAGTTCTCTCTAGTTGGCATAAGGACCATTAGAATTATGGTAGCCTTGTCCCATTTCCTCTTGACTTTCTTATTCCAATACTGATTAGGATCGCTAATGAATTTCCATATCTTGGTTAGTCCTAGTCAAAGTAATCTTTTTCCTTTTTTTTCTTGTCCCATGCAATGATTTTCATGGATATGTTTTGGTAAGCCAGTCCTGTCATTCTGTAGAACCACAAGTAGCATCATTGCAGGATTTCCTCTTTTTAAGTGGACAAAATACCCCAGAATTTTCTACCCATGAATTTTCATTGCCAATTACTGCCCTGGGCTTACTTCCATTTTTGTTACAAAGGGGAGCCTTTTCAGTCCTGCCTCACTACTTTTTCTTTTCTTGGCTGGTTTCCCAGACTAATTAGATTTAGGAAGATAAAATTCCATAGACAACTTCTCTTATTCATCTTTCCCCTGCTTTTGTAATGTTTTACTTTTGTTCTTGTAGAGACATCTGCTACTTTTGTTTTTCCTGCTGTGGCTACAGATGAGACTTTCATGAACAAGTTGTCTACAATAATTGCTTTTTAGGCATCCTTTTCACAATACCAACTGTGATTTCTTGCTACCACCCTGAGATTTAAACCCAGGCTTCAATCCACAGGAGTTTTCTAATTTGGCCAAAGATGGAAGTGATAGCCTCTAACCTTACCTGTATATACTGATGGTTAGATGACGGTGTTACTAGAAGTCTCCCACTGCAAAAATCCAAGATCCATCCTGACCATTGACTTCTATCTGTACCATGTCCATTTTCTAGGAAATAAGCCAAAAGTTACTTATTACAATTAAATTAAATGTTGCTAAGCACAATATTTGAATCAGTTCTTAATGAATATGTGACTCAATAAAATTTTAAGTGAGATTGTGCAACTCAGAGCTGAAATGCTTTGGCTTTACAGAATGACAATTTCCATCACCTCATTGCACTGACTTATTATGATTTTAGCCAGAATTTATTGAATCTCAATGGACATGCTAATCCCAAACCTAGAAAACTACAGTTTTTTCTTGATTATATGAATATAATCAATCAGAAGTATATTTCTTTTTATTATCATTTTTATATAATTTCTCCCAAAGGATTCTGGAATATTATGCCAAAAGAGTATAATTTTGAATAAAATTCTACCATAAAACAAGACATAAAAACCCCTAAATGAAAGTGCAACCAAAAAAATTGAGATCTATTTGGCTCATGCATTTTCCTTAGTTTAGAGGTATATCATCCTGAGTGAATTTGCATCAAAGAGATTTATCATATCAAGTCTGGGTGTGGTCAGCTTCAACTGGCAGAGTTACTTAACAGAAAATCGCTTCTGAGCATGTGTAGCATATTATGCCCAGAAACTGCTATTGTGGATACAAATCAAGTGGTATGACTTGACCAGTGTCCAGTCAAAACCTGAGTTTCCTGGATCCCCTTTAAAGACCAGCTGAATCTCTCATGAAAACAAATTCACCTTTAAAGATATGCATAGCTGAATACACATGCAATTTACATTTATATTGACAGACTGTTAAGTTTTCAATATAAACTACAGAGATATTTGCAGTTTTAATAGTATTCAAATTCATGTTGCATTTTGCACAGGAAGATGTGATATCCTGATCATGCTCTATCTGATGCTATATTTTGTATGAATCTACTTCAGGAAGCATGACAGCAAGGCTGATTGATGTCAGTCAGGTGATTTGTCTCAAAGGAAGTCGTTGCAAGCAAGCATAGGCACCACATTCTTCAAATGAAGGGAAACATCATGGCTAAGCTGTTACTGTGGTAACGCTGTGCTTCACCATTTTGCATTAAGGAAGTGCTTCATTTGAAGCTTCATCAAAACAAAGTGTCTCCTTGAAGTACTGGAAATGTGATTCTTCAACCTCTCACAACCAGCTGACTGGTTTGTGGCACTATGTTATTTAATAGAGAGAGATTTTTTCCCCTGTTCCCATTTCCTTGTCTTTTACTTTTTGTTTATGAGCTTGGTATTTCAGGGTTTTCTGCCATTGTTTATAGGTATTGTGTATATGCATACATGATGCTCTTGTCTGTCTCCTCCTAACTGGAGGTAGTTAGATAATCTGTAGATTCTGCCTATTCCTTCCATATATTTCCTTAAATAAATCATCTTTATATTCAAGTTATAACATTACTCACTAATCCTGGCTCAAGTTAGATCCCCATTCTCAGGAACATTCATACGCATGCGTAAATGGTTCACTTCTAAGAATACTGGAAGGCCCTTCAGGCAGTCACTCACAGTCTTGCCACCTCACACCTTGACCACTGGAACACCTCTACATGGAGATGCACTTGAAGACCACCCAAAAGATTCAATTAGTCCAGAGGCATGTGCAAGGATGGGCATGCCTTGGTATGACTATGGGATGTCCCTGCTTCATGAACTGTACTGGTTGACAGTTTGCTTCTAAGAGCAATTTAAGATGCTGGTTGTTGCCTAAAAAGCCCTGCGTAGCATAGGGCCTGGTTTCGTGAAAGACTACTTCTCTCCCATGATATTAGTGAGACTCGTTTGATCCAACAGGTTTGGTGCACTGCGGGTTCCTTTGATAAAACAATGACATTTATCAAAATCCTAGAAGCATGTCTTCTCTGTTGCAATGCCTGTCCTGAGGAATGAAGTTATCCCTGGGATCCAGGTAGATCCCACCTGGTGACATTCAGAAGGTCTTGACTCCAGACTTGATTCTACTTTCAGATGTGAAGCTAGAGTGGTTGGAGCATATTGTGTGTATATCATCTTTGCCTCATTAATCAATTTTGCCATCTAGTTAATGCTTTTGTTCCATACTTTTGTATATTTGTTGTTTGTTTTTATTTTATAAGCCACCCTAAAGCAGGTGGAGTCAGGTGGTATCTAGGTTGAATAAAATTAGCAAATAATTACTAAGTGAATAAAGTAAAGTGCTATACACCTCAATATGGAGAATTTTTAAAAACCCATCTATTAGACCAAAATGTAGCTGGCCTAGTTTATATGATCAGACTCAGAATTGGTCTTTTTCAGATGCTCATGTACCAAAATAACTTGGGCAACAAAAGAAAACTTTAATGTACGTGTTTGATGTATCAAACAAATAATATTAACAATAATACAGAAAAAAACCAATAAGATGGCAAAGAAAGATTATAGACTTATTCCACAAAAATAATATTTAAATATACAAAGAAACAACAACAATAATTAGAGTATTAAATAAATAAATCCCACTAAGTTTTACTAACTGGTACATGATATATCAAGGGACATGGCTGCTCAATGGCTAATATGCTGAGCTTGTCGATCTGAAAAGTTCAATTCAGTGGTTTGAATCCCTAGTGCCGCGTAACTGGGTGAACTCCCATTACTTGTCTCAGCTTCTGCCAATCTAGCAGTTTGAAAGCATGTAAAAAAAAATTCAAGTAGAAAAATAGGAACTACCTTTGGTGCCTTTGGCGTTTAGTTATGCTGTCCATATGACCATGGATATATCTTTGGACAGCGCTGGCTCTTTGGCTTTAAAACGGAGATGAGCACCACCCCCTAGAGTCTGGAACGACTAGCACATATGTGTGAGGGGAACCTTTACCTTACTTGATATATCTGCATTTAAATGTAAATGTAAATTTAAAGGTAATACAATTTCTGTCAATCAACTGAATAACTGTAAAGGATGGGAAGCCATTAAAAAAATATCAAAATTCATGTGACCCTTATATTTGTTAGAATCAAGCAAAATAATATAAAGTTAATATATTTTATGACCTTTTGGTTAGTTCTAATAATAATATTTCAGATTTTGATTATTTAAAACTGCCATATTATATCTACTCCCTTAGTAACAGCCAGTGAACTCAATACAATTTACTTGTCAGCTGACATTTATGACTATACTGGAAGTAGAGTAATTAAAACAGTTTTCATAGAATGTTATCTGTAATAAAAAGGAGAAATAGAATATTTTATTGCCCCAGATTTTTAGATATTAGTAGTTGATAAAAACCAATGTTTTAAAAGACAGATGCTTTATAAAAGGTGGTATCTTGCAAGATAATGCCAAATAAAATATACATATGAGTATGCCAAGGAACATGTTCTTCCTATTGCATCTGAACAATTATACTTTCATTCTTACCAATATGAACATTGAATCATTTCTTAGATTGTTTACTTAAATTGAGTGATAACCTCAAAAACTGTCTACAACCTTGGTATAAACAGTATATAACTGTTAAGTACTGTAAGTCTGAAAAAGTATTGTTACTACAGTATCATCTGCAGCTGGAAACATTTCTTATAAACAGCACTACAGACTTCCGTTGGAGAAACCACTCAATATTTTCCAGGACTTTGAAGAATGTTTTGAGAATCAAAGTGCCTAGATAATTTTGTACACACACATTTTCCATTGACATATGACATGTGACATGTGCAGGTAATCCTAGATTTATAACCATTTGTTTAAAAACTGTCTGAAGTGACAACATCACTGAAAAAAAATGAGAACCCATCACACTTGTGACCATGAGATCAAATTTGGTTCCTTGCCAACCCAGCATATATTTATGAAGGCTGCAGCATTCCACGTTCATGTGATTACCATCTGCAACCTTCCCAGCCAGCGTCCAATAAGCAAAGTCAACGGGGGAAGCTGGGTTTACTTAATTCACTTAACAACTTCAGTGATTTACTTAACAACCATAGCAAAAGAGATCATAAAATTATACATGACTTGCTTCCCCCTTGCTTAGGAGGACATTCAGGTATTAATTGTGGTCATAAATCAGGGACAATCTGTAACGGACACAATAGTTTTACATTCTGAACCACTTTCTAAATTCCTGATTCTTTTTAAGTGATAGAAGAGAAACATTTGCCTGGATAGTGCTTCTAGGAAATGCAATCCCATATTTAAAGAATAAAAAATTGTTTCCCAGAGTAATTGTCACTCTGACAGTCTCTTACATGTTGTAAATGTTTAAAGGGGACCCATATAATTAAAGTGCAATAGGACAATTCTCTGCAATCGTTTTTTTATGGAAGTCATACATTGAATGAACCTATCAGATCTTGAAGAGCAAAAGACAGATATGGATTTTATGCATATGTCCATGAAGCTAAGACAAAATACTGTTTGTTTGGTTGTAGTTTCAAGAGGTGGATGTTTGATGGTAGGTGGATAATCTTTTGGCAGCTGGGGGCTACACAGTGCTTTTGGAAAGGTTGTGGGCTAGGCATATAATATCTGGGTTGCAAAAATGAAAATTATACTAGTAGACAATAGAAAGAAAAACCATTAGAGATGGGGGGGGGGGAACCCTACTTTGGAAGTGGCATTCAGCCAGTTCTGACCAGTTCTGGAGAACTGGTCAGACCGGTTCTGACTAGTTGCCCCTGCTGTCGCCCAGCCTCCCAGCTGATCTTCTTTTGTTGCCCTGAACAGGAGAACGGAGCTGGAAAGAGGGTGAGTGGGGTGGGGAGGGAACAGGGATTTTGCAGTAACCTTTCCCCAGGATTGGGCAGGGAATGAGAATTTTGCAGTATCCTTCTCCTGCCACACCCACAAAGCATGCTATGCCCACAAGGTCACACCCACAGAACCAGTAGTAAAAAAAATTGAATCTCACCACTGCCCTACTTGTATAGAATATACAAGGAAAACCTAGTGCTAGAGACTGAATTGGGAAAAAAAGGTCCCAGAAGATAATAAGGGCAAACCACTTTTTTTGTTATTGACAAGATAACAATGTGGCATGTCTATGAAGTCATCTGGAGTTGGTTTTAAATAACCTTCTTTTCCACAGGCATTTGATTCATGGTTTGGAAGTTATGTAGGATAATATATTGAAAAGGCAACTGGAGTAGATAACAGCAAAATCATTGTGAAGCTGAAATCTAAACAAAAGTTTTCTGAATGTACTGTATGGTGGCATGTTAAATACAACTAACAATGTTTGAAAATACAACCATGATGTAGGCAGCAGAAAATTGGTATTGTTGAAATGTGGCTAAATTGGTAAAACAATAATGTTAAATATTAATAAAACTCGCAAGCTTCTCTCTGTTTTCCAAAAATTTCCAAGTTTCTTTTTGTACTGACAATATAAGTTTCCTGGAAATGATTCCAATATCAAGAAATTCTCAAAATATCAGTGGAATCTTTTCTCTTTTCATTTTGCAACTTTGAAAAAAAAAACCTTTCAGAAATGATTATTTATTATCATATAGATATTAGAGACCTTCAATTTAATGTCAGATGTCAAATGTCAGTTTAATTTGACATCTGGTGACTTTTACCTACTTTAATAGACCCTTAAGAGTTTAAAAACAATATATAATTGGCAAAAAGTTTACACACACACACACAAACACACACACACACAAACACACCGGAATTTGAAACATTTGTATTTTTGCTGTGAGATCCAAAATACAATTATATCAGTAATGGGAAGAAGAGTTTTATTTGTCCAGTAATTTTAAAAGTGGATAAAGAGTTATTTTGTTAGCTTGTGCTCAATTGCCTTTGTTTCTTTTTCCCTTTTCCTTTTATTTTCTCTTTTCTGTTTCTTCATTTCTCTTGCACTTTTTACACTTATTTTTCTTTAATTTATTTTCAGTTTAATTTGTTTTTGTTTTTACTATGTCTTTTAAAAACTTCAATAAAATATTTAAAAAATGAAACATTTATTTCAATTATATATTTTTTATTGTTATCTAGATATGATGCTAATAAGCTTTAAATTATTGGGTACATTTATATTATATAATTTTTTAAAAAATCAGATAGTATTATATGACAATAAATAAGACCAAATGTTTGCTGTGGAAAATAAGACCCAAAGTTCTCTAATACTAAATGTACCTTTGGATTACAGGTTTCTCAAAATAAGAAAAAAGTATCAACTGACCGATGGTAGGCAAGTAGAAAGGGGAATTTAAACTTTCTTGCCTTTGGATCTGAAGATTTTTTTTCCCACTGTGACACTAGAATTTATACTGAGAATTTATTGGTGCCAATGGAAGTAAAATTTCTTTCCTGTGCAAAGACCACCTTCAGAGGCTGGCTATTCTTCAAGTTAATGGCAAACAGGAAAGAATTATGTTCTCCTTTTTCACCTATATCATTCCAGATTTTTTTTCCAATCTGTCCCATCTGCTACTATACTTTGTATTAGAATGTTTCAGAGCAGAGGTAGTATTCAGCAGGTTCTGGCCAGTTCTGGAGAACTGGTAATGGAAATTATGAATAGTCCGGAGAAGTGGTAAATACCATCTCTGACTGGCCCCGTCCCATCTATTCTCTGCCTCCAGAGTCCCAACTGATCGGGAGGAAATGGGGATTTTGCAGTAACCTTTCCCTGGAGTGGGGAGGGAATGGAGATTTTACAGTATCCTTCCCTTGCAACTCCCACCAAGCCATGCCACGCCCACCAAGCCACGCCCACAAAACTAGTAGTAAAAATCTTTGAATCCCACCACTGATTCAGAAGGAAAGATTTTAAAATGCCAACTTCTTCTGATTTTTCTATATTCTCCCATTGTCAGGACTCCCGGCTGAGAGAAACTTTGAAAATGGAAAGACAGTGAAAGTATTACATTCTGTCAACAACTACTTGGGGACATACTGTTATGGGTCTAAGAGTTGTAGGCCTCCGGAAATTTCTAATCTTGACTCCCAGCACTCTTCTTGTCAATGCTGAGTCATTTCAGCAATAGCCAAAGAGCCTTAGTTTTCCCATTCATGTTCATTGTCAAAGCAGTGACTTACTTTAGAACACTGATCTGCTTGGCTTAAAAATTGCTATATGGTAGCGAAAAAGAAAAAAAAAACATTTAAAGAGAAGAATTGATGTTGTCAGGTTTAAAAAAAAAACTCACAAATTTGAATGAGAAGACTCTTCCCATGTTTCCTTTTGTATAATCGGGTTCCCTGACAAGAATTCATGCTTATTTTGCATGGTAAACTGTAGGTAAAAGTTCAGGTTCTCTAAGACAGTGAGTACATAAATGAAGTAGAACCTGAGGTGATACACTGAATCAAACAAGAATAACTTTAAATGTAAATTACTGACAAGAAGTATTCACAGGCCAAGGCAACCAAAAAAGAAATGACAACATTTGGTACAGGAATGTGAATAAAGAACATAGCTCAAATTGTTTCTACTGTTGGAGCCTTTTTCTAACCAGATGTAGCAGTACGTTTTCCTCTGGCTGCTACACAGCAGTTTTCAGGACATGCTATGCTGAAGCTCTTTCTTAGTTTCTAAAGATTATATACTGCTATCTTGCAATTATTCATCCAGATTAATTATTGTTTACACTGAAGGTTTATGTGAGATACAAGTAGTCTCATTTAATACCCATAATTGAGACAGGCAATTCCATTGCTAAGAAATGCACGACTGCACCAGATGCATGTCACTTCTGTTATCATCTTCAACCCATTATTGTTAAGAAAGCATCATAGTGCTTTGCTTGTGACTTACAATTTCATTTACGACTTCTCCACTGACTCTGTTCATTGGAAATTAATTGTTAAGTGTAAAAATGGCAATCGTGTGACCAGATGGTTACAAAACATCTAAATTCAATAATATAACAACAGGGATAATATTACGGTTGTGTGATGACTGATCATTACTTTTTCAGTATTGCCATAACTTTGAATGGTCACTAAAGTGTGTAAGCTCGAACTACATGTACATGAAAGGCTACCCTACCACAAATGGCTGACCTTAGAACTTGCAAAGCATTTCAAAAAGAAAAAGATATCAAATCAAATCACATCAGATGACAAAACAGCTGTATGAAAAACAGTGTGTGGTGGGCAAGGCTTTGGGAAAAGTACTTTGGGTCCAATAGCCTTTCACTTTGCTTCTCTCAACAGCTTACAACATACACACACACACACACACACACACACACACAGAGAGAGAGTATCAAAAAGAAATGCATTTAACTATCAGCTACATCTTAAGCAATATGTGTTTGGCCCTTACTCTGTCCAATCAAGTATCTATTGTTCAATCAGCCAAAGAAACATCTACTTACTACATAGATATTCAGCAAAGAGCTCATTCTGTCCACATCAGTCCCTGTATTTAATAATTATTTTAAGAAGAAAGAAGAAGAAAAATTCACTTATTTTTCTGCTTTGTATTAAACATGGTGAAAAAGTGTGGAGAATTAGGTGAAATAATTAGAGGGAGAAATGCAAGTAGTATGAATAAAAGTTGGCATTTTGATTGACACTTTTCTTTTGCTAATGACAGCAAAACACAAGTTGGTGACCTATTTTCCTAACCTTAATTGTCTGACTTGATACTAAGCCAATTTAACCCTTTATTATTATTAATTGACATAATTTTAAGGTAACATCTCCAAATCATATATATTGTAATCTTAACTTAGCCGCTCAGTTTTATAAACTGTCTCTGAGCTTCTGCCAGCAAGTATGACTGTCATCTATAATTAATTTGTTCTTATGCTCCACTTAATTAAACAGTCTGAAAAACGTGAGCATCCATGGTAGTAGTCATATTTGTGATTACTTGTCCCTGTCTATGGAATGCATTGTGAAATTAGGTACATAATATTTTGAAAAAAAGCAACCCTTTGATGTTCTTGCTTTGCCCATTTATTGAAAGCCATGGAACCATCTGAAGAGCAAAATCTCCTCAGTTCTTATTCACGGGCTTACTCATGACAACATCCTAGGACAACCTTGTCCAACCTGGGCCATATTGTAAAGAAAAGAAAATATACAGGGTGCCGATGGATAAAATTTGTCTTAATGGTATAGGCTTACAATATTTCTATCATATGAAACCATGACAATATAGCAATAGAGTCCAACTACTGATATTCTCATAAACTAAACTTGGAATGGTTTGATTTTGTTCTCTAAATATTAGCCATAAAAAACAATTTACAAATTACATCTGAATATGAATGAAGAAAGCAAAATGTAAATTCAATATAGAAGGGGGAAGGCAGAATTAATTTTGGCTGAAAAGGAATCATATTCCAAACCCTGCCTTAAAATATGCCTCTAATATACTCTTAATCTTTCTGTGTGGGTGGTATTTTCCATCATTTTCAATCCTTGAGGAATCGTCTGTATTAAGTAGTAAAAATCCTATGGCACATTCTTCTCTTTGAAATTGGTATTCTTGTCCAGAAAGTGTTTTCCTCTGCTTCATATGTCTTTCACCTGCCCTGAGGGGTGCGGGGGAGAAGATGCTGAAGACTGACATTTGAGCAGTATAAAACCGTCTAATCCATTTTAGGTTAACTGGATGCTAATGCTTTCTTCTGTAAGAATTAATAAAAACACTGCGCCTGGGTTTTGTGCTAGAATATTGGTTTATTTTTCTGTGTTGCACTAATTATTGCTATTTTTTGTATATATTAAAGAACTGGATGTTTAAACATAAGCCTGTATCCATCCTTTTAGATTAGTTATGGTATTTCTGTAGAATCATCTTGCAAACTGGAAGGGGAGGCTAATTTTTTTAAGAGAGCTTTTAAAAAAAAACACTTTAGAGACTTGAACAGCAGGCTGAAATAAATAGGATGGTATTTAATAGGGAAAATGGAAAAATGAAACTAGATAGGATAATGAAAGTTACAAAGGAAGGAGGGAATGAAGGAAGGATGGACAGACTAGTGTGTAAAGTTCAAGAGAATGTAGTGGAATAAAGGGATGATCTTGAAGAACAGAACAACCAAGTCAAGATCCACTAAAAGGCATATGAGTCCAAGGCAGAAATGAAATCTGAAAAAGGATTTGAGACAGGACTTTCCCTAATTCTCTTGAAGATAATGTAAACCAATGGGGAAGCAAATTCAGACTTGCAGGATTCTATTATCATAACATTATATAACACAAGTAGAATTTGCATTCAGAATCAGATCTATCTTGGATAAGGTGACCAGATTTTCAGATTGGTAAAGAGGGACACCTTTGCCCGGGGCGGGGGGGCTTGATTAAAAATTTTATACGGAGCAACAAACATTTTCATACAACGCAAAAATAGTATTGTAATATTTTTTTATTTCAACATAACTACAATTTACAAATATAAATTGTAACTGTTGCCAAACATCAAAATTTTGATCGTGTGACCATGAGGATGCTGCAATGGTCACTAAGCATGAAAATGGTCGCTAAGTGTGAAAAATGGTCATCAGTCACTTTTTTCAATGCCATTGTAACTTTGGTCACTAAGCCCATTATACCACCTTTCTTGCCATAGTTCTTAAGTGAATAACTGCAGCTGATAAGTTAGTAACATAAGTGAATCTGGTTTCCCCATTTGACTTTGTCAAAAGGTTATTATATGACCCCAGGACACTGAAATCATCATAAATATGAATCTGTTGCCAAACATCAAAATTTTGATAGCATGACCATGGGGATGCTGCAACAGTCGCTAAGTGTGAAAATGGTCGCTAAGTGTGAAAAATGGTCATCAGTCACTTTTTTCAATGCCATTGTAACTTTGGTCACTAAGCCCATTATACCACCTTTCTTGCCATAGTTCTTAAGTGAATAACTGCAGCTGATAAGTTAGTAACATAAGTGAATCTGGTTTCCCCATTTGACTTTGTCAAAAGGTTATTATATGACCCCAGGACACTGAAATCATCATAAATATAAATCTGTTGCCAACCATCAAAATTTTGATCGCATGACCATGGGGATGCTGCAACAGTTGCTAAGTGTGAAAATGGTCGCTAAGTGTGAAAAATGGTCATCAGTCACTTTTTTCAATGCCATTGTAACTTTGGTTACTAAATGAACTGTTTGAAAGCTAAGGCTAGCTTGCATTATCTTTAGAAAGTGTACACGAATATAGTTTGTAAATCCCCCTATATTGCTCCTTTCCCATGACTTCTGATGCTGGCAGGTAGACTGCCCGGTTCCACCACAAAAGCGCGTAGGACAAAATCGCGCTCGACAAAAGCGCGCTGTGACGTCATCACAGCGCGACGAAAAAGATCGAAAAATGTAAAAATAAAGCGAAAACCTTACCCTAAGCCCCCCAAACCTAACCCTAAACCTAACCCTAAACCTAACTCTTAACCTAACCCTAAACCTAACCCTAAACCTAACCGTTAAAGTAACGAAAAACCTAACGCTAACCCTTATCCTAACCCTAACGCTAACGCTAACGCTCTAAAGCTAACCCTAACCCTTAACCTAACCCTAACCCTAACCCTAACCCTAACCCTTACCTTTATGTGAATCGGCTTGCTTTAATTTAATTTTTATTAATTTTTATTTGAATTTTTCGATCTTTTTCGTCGCGCTGTGATGACGTCAAAGGTGCGATTTTGTCGATCGCGCTTTTGCCGTCCGCGCTTTTGACGGGTCACGGACTGCCCTTGCCCACAGAAGCTCAAGAGGAAAAAATTGGATAAAGAACACCTTAGTCATGCTGGATGGAAATTTAAATTTCTAACTTGCCTCTTTTTTGGGGGGTGAGGGGGGGCGTCAAGGCTGCCCAGGAAGACGAGCAGAATAATAATTTAAAAAAAGAGATAAGACTTAATACAATAAATAGCGAAATGTGTAGAGAAATGTAAAGAATGAAGAGGGATGGATGGATGAAAAGGGGGAAAGATGGATGAGTTTTTAAGAGTCTGGAGCTATTAATCTCTCTCTCTCTCTCTCTGTGTGTGTGTGTGTGTGTGTGTGTGTGTGTGTGTGTCCAGTCTTCATTCCTGCTCACTTCACACTGGATGCACAAAAAGAGCAGTCAAAATGTTTGTGTGTGTGTGTGTGTGTGTGTGTGTGTGTGTGTGTGTGTGTGTGTACGATTTTTACCAGCAACAAAAGGCTAGCAGCTAGCTGGGTCTTTTATTTGCAGCTGTTAAGTGCTCGGTTACAGCAATTACGAGATCTCAGGAGGAATGGGGGAACCTGGGGAGGGGGCATGGGGGAGGGGGATCAGAGATCACAAAGTAGGAAAGGGGTAGATTAAAAAAATAAGAGGGGATCGTACGCACCTACCCACCCACTCCCAACCCCATCCAACAGAAGGAGACGAGAGAAGAGCAGCGGAGAGAAGGAAATCTTCTCCATCCCCCCCACCTCTTCCAAATTATACACACAGACACTGCAATCCCCATCCCACAGCCCCAATTCCAGCCACACCAATTCAAACTCCCAGATCTCTCTTTTTTTTCTCCACTCATCCCCCCCTCAACCAAACAAATGAGCAAAGGAAATACAAGAAAAGCAACTTTTTAAAAAATAAATAAAGAAGTAAATGAAATCCAAGGCACGGGAGGAAAATCCCCCTTTCCCCTAATTCTCACTCCCCTCCCCCATCCCGCCTCCCGATCCATTTGGGGTAGATTTCTTTATTTGCAATAAATCCTGGGTTTCCCCCCCCTTTTTTTTTAAAGGAAGGAAAATGATAGATCTTCTCCCCCCTCCCGCCCCCCCCCTCACCAAAGGAGACCAGAGAAAAGCAACCAGATGGAAAGGAAGGGAGAGATGATCGGAAGAGCAGGAGGGGAGGGAGGGCTGCGAGCAAGCCGAGCGGAGGGAGGGAAACCACTGCCCTCTAAAGGCCACATCGGGAACGACACTTCAGAGAAATTAAAAAAAAAATTTTAACGGCGTCCTCTTTAAATCGGGACTTTTTGAACACGCAGCGGGACACGGGACAAATTTTGAAAAATCGTGACTGTACCGCCAAAAGCGGGACGTCTGGTCATCTTAATCTTGGAGGGCTAACAGAGGGCTTCTGGAAGAGGAGGTTTTAGACCTCCTGCTTTTCATCCTTTAGACTCTGAGATTCCCCTTCAGTCTTGAAAAGGGTAATTAATGCAGGACTTGGATTCATCTTGATGTGGGAGTTTTGTGGTGTACCAGCTTCCTGAAATATTCAGATGATTCTATTCCCAAGTCTCTTTTTTGAGTCCCAGAACTCATTCAGAAGTTCAAGAGCATGGGTTCTGAAAATCAGTCTATAGTTTGCTATCATGTTGAGACAGAAAACAAAACTATGTTATAGGTTTCAAAATAGAGTTACCACAAAAAAGAAAAAGAAAAGAAAGAAAAAAGATTATCACTCTGCCCACCACATCCCTTGTCTTCCCAAATTAAATGTAGCTCCCCACTCTCCTAAAGCCTTCCCATTCTTGGCATAAATCCTGAAAAAGCTACCCAAGACAACATTTTACTCTGAGGCATTCATTTGCTGAATGTTCTCTCCACATACAGATTTAAAAAATTATAAAATCAGTATCAATAGTTGGAAAGAGAGAAAGGTAAAAACTCTTTCTTCAGCTGTTTTGTGGGTAAACTGACATGCTAACATCAATTAGTTCAGGGTTTTTTTTCGTTTCGTTTTTCCTTGAATTAAGATTTCCTGACCCATTCAGGATACTGAGCTGCATGAAGTTTCTTGTGAAAAACCATTGATCAAATTTAATTAGGTAGGATTATGAATTGATAATAATCTTCATTAACATAATAGTATTTCATGAAAATATCTGTGGGTTCATATATTTCAATTATTATTTCTTCTTAGAATATGCCATCCCTGTTTATGAAATACAACAGTAGGAGCCCCTTTTAGTTCAATAAAATATTTCTGATTTACATACTTACTCTGAGTCATGGTGCAATTTCTACACAACACTGTCATTGTTCAGATTGTGACACCATTGTAACAGGGAACAGTTGCCTGAAATAGAAACATAATAAAAACTTAAGTACTTCTTAAAATTTGGATATGAAGCTGATATTCTTTGTAATAATGCTTTGAACAAAACATGGGCCTCCATTCATAAAATACATCCTCCATTAAGTGGAGTTCTAAACAATAATGAAGTTTCATGTGCTTCCATCTCACTGGAGATTTAGAGCCTGACATTTGCAGAAATTGATTTATGTGACTTAAAAGAGATATGGTGTAAGATCAGGAAAACATCAATACCAGACTGATTTTATTTTTTAAAAAACCCAGATAACCATGTGGCTACAGGTTAGTGTGTTTTATTTGAATAATGATTGAATAATGTGGGAGAGAATAATAGTATTTCCCATCTAATATACATGTGAACCAGGGGTGGGTTCCTCCCAGTTCGCACCGGTTCGTGCGAACCGGTTCATCAATGAACCCGGAAGTAATTAACTTCCAGGTTCCTAGCTCCTAGCCCCTGTCGCTGGGTGCCTGCAGGGTTTTTCTTTTTAAAAAACGCCTCTCCGGATGATCTTGAAAACCTGCAAGTTGCTTTGGAAGGGGACAGATGGGCAGCATTTCCCCCTGCCCCCCTCCCTGGGTGCCTGCAGCCTTAAAGCAAGCGTTTGCACAGTAAAGAAAATCTCACGAGTGAGAGAAGTTCTTAATTGCTTTTACTGTGAAGTTTCGGAAGCTTCCAAGGCTACAGGCAACCAGGAATGGGGTGGGGGAATGCCTCGCAGGTTTTCAAGATCGTCTGCAGAGGCGTTTTAAAAAAGAAAACGGTCTTCTTGGGAGGGGGAATGGGCTACACTCAGAAGAGCTGGCGCTTGGGGCACCCTGAAACAACGCATCCCCGCCGCCTCGTTCTACTCAGCAAGCGGGGACATCCCGTCTGTGCCCACTTCTGCTGCCACCACCTCTGCTCCCAAACGCAACTGTCAGCTGCGAGCAGGTGACTGAAGCTGCTGCTTGCAGTCATTTACGGCTGCAGATAGATTGTGCCTGTAGCGGGAAGCTCTTCGCCCTGTGAGAGTTCCTCTCCAGCACTCCTAGTTTGGTAACATCATCAGTGCTAGAAGGGAGTGGGTTTGGGGGGGAGGAGGAGAAAGTTAGGACAAAAAAAAAAAGATAAGGAGGGAGAGGACTGTGGGGTCCTTTGGTGTTCTCTGAACATGGTAGTTTTTAATTAGTTTAGGGAATTTTTATTTATTTATTGTTTATAGAATGTTTATTACAAGAAATGCTATTCCTTTTTGAAAATGTTTTATTTGTGATGCAATATGTTGCTTTTAAGTGTTCAGACCAGGTTTATGTGTCCCAAAGTGGCTGCTTTTCTATAGGCAGGCCAGGTTTGTTGCAAGGCAGTGTGTTTTACCCTCGTTTAGGTAATTCTGAGGTGGTTGATGGTTCTGTGAGTGCCTGTCTTTTATAATTTTCCACATTGCCTTGATGGTTTTTATTCCAGTGACTTTGTATTTCCTGTTCTTAGGCTTAGGGAAAAAAAACTGGTTTCATTGGCAGTCTTTTTTTGAGGGGGGAGAAATTTTTATTTTTTTGGTGTTTTCCTAGCACTGTCATAGTTTGTGGGTGTGGGTGTGGGTGGGTGTGTAATGTCCCGCAGTTATCTATGCATTAATAATGATCTAGTAATATTAATAATATCTAGTAATTAGTAATATCTAGTAATAACATCGTCTTGGCCACGCCCACCAGGTCACATGGGTGGCAGGCCACTCCCATCCGGTCACATGGGTGGCAAGCCACTCCCATCCGGTCACATGGGCAGCAAGCCACTCCCACAAAGGAGGCCACGCCCACAGAGTAGGTTCGAACAATTTTTGAAACCCACCCCTGATGTGAACATAATGAAATTAACTACTGTGATGCAGTGGTTAAGGGATTCAACTAGGATTGGTGTTCAAGTCCATTCTGAGCCATAGAAACTCACAGGTGATTTTGACCTTGTTTCATGTCAGTTTAAAGTCTCCTTGGCCTTCAGTCATGCATATGAAAGGCTAAAATAAGTTGATTTGTCCTCCACTATATTGTGTGAACCAGGGGTGGGTTTCAAATTTTTTTTCTACCTATTCTGTGGGCATGGCCTGTTTTGTGTGTGTGGCTTGGCAGTCATGTGACTGGGTGGGCATGGACAACTTGTAAAATGTGTTGAAACTTATTTAACAGCTGTCAAGTTACAAGACCATTGCACCCCTAACCCTTTACAAAAAAAAAGAAAACCCGGGCATGTTCAAACTTGACAGCTTTAAAACCTGTGGACTCAACTCCCAGAATTCCTCCTCCAGTCATGTTGGCTCAGAAACTCTGTCATTTGAAGTGTGCAAGACTTAAAGCTAAGTTGCAAGACCCTTGTACCCCTAGCCCTTTACAAAAAAAAACCCGTCCCAAAACCTAAAACTTTATTTTTTAAAGCATTTTACACCCGGGGAAAGTTGGAATGGCACACCAGCCACACACCACCTCCACTGACTTTCTCTCGCCCTGCCAAAACCCATTGGTGCTCTTCACCTGCAGTCATTTTTTCAACCTCCCATCTGAGAAGGATGTGCGGTGGTCCTCCTGAAGGGGCAGACCAGCAGCACTTTCCCCCACCCCCTGAATAGGCTGAAGAAAATGAGAGGGGAGAGTGGAGCTGCTCTTTCCGAAACAAAGCAGTGGCGAGGAAGGAGTCTCTGGTGCAGATGCAGCAGCAGAAGTGGCCGCAGTGGCTGAAACACAATCCTGGGCAGTCAGTTCTGGCTCTCCCTTCCCCAAGCATGTCCTGTTGCTGCTGCCGTCGCTTTTGTGAATCTGGCTCGGTGGTGATGACAAGAAGCGGCTGCCAGCAATGCTCTCAGCGATGGCAAGAGCCCCACTGCCTGTGTTTCAGCCACCACCGTGGCTTCTGCTGCAACCACCAGAGACTCCTTCCTCACCGCCGCTTTGTTTCGGGCTGAGAAGCGATGCCTCTGAGGGGCTTTTCCCAGATGGCACCACGCCATGGCATCCCTGTTTATGAAATACAACAATGGGAGCCCCTTTTAGTTCAATAAAATATTTCTGATTTACATACTTACTCTGAGTCAATGATTGTATAATCCTAGAGTTCTCAAGTTCAAGAAACCGGAGTTTAATCAGATACTTTGGAATCTCATCTGTAATCAGATACTGTGAAAAACACTTTCAATCAATCCTACCCCAGTAAACTGTCAGAAAAATCAGAGGATTAAACACTATACATAATCCTTTGGATAGGTGGCCAAGGAAGAATATAGAAAAGGTAGTCTGAGATTTTAGAATCTCAGTTTTAAATCTCAGAATAATTTAACGTTAGTGAAGGATGCTAAGAAACTAATATTTATATATGCTCAAAATTGAATTTAATCAGAATAGCACTAGAAAGGTCCCCAACTTGTGGGTTGCACCCAGTGATGGGATTCAAGTAATTTAACAACTGCCCAGAGTCAGGTTGGCCATTGTGGGAGGCGTGGCCCATATACATCCTCCAGCTCCACCACACATGCAGGACAATCCTCCCATGATGGCCAACCTGACCTTGGGCGTCTAAGCCCAGAGACATACAGAGAGAAGGATGAATGGGTGACTGGGTGAGTGGTTGACAGTTGGCTTCCAACGCTGGAGAGGGCGAGGAAGGGAAGTGGCTGGGTTGCCACTGCCTTTCATTGGGGCACATGGTGTGAAACAGGGCTCCTCTTGCTGTCTCTTCTCCACCCTTCGCCAGGCATGGCAGAGTTTCCTTCCTTTCTTGAGAGACCGCCTGCTGCCAATTACCTCCCAAAGATCCATTAGATCCCACAGATTAGGCCTCCTCCGGATTCCATCTACAGGCCAATGTCGATTGGCGACCACCCGGAGGAGGGCCTTCTCTGTGGCTGCTCCGGCCCTCTGGAACGAACTCCCTGCGGAGATTCGGACCCTCACCTCCCTTCAGGTTTTCCGTAAAGCCGTTAAAACCTGGCTGTTCCGGCAGGCCTGGGGTTGACGAGTTCCCTTCCCCGCTCGAATTGTGTGACTGTTGATTGTTTTTAAACTTTTCTCTGTATTTTGTTTGTTGTGTTACCTTGTGTGTACTACCCCCCCCCCCCGGGTTTGTTAGCTGCCCTGAGTCCCTCCGGGAATAGGGTGGCATATAAATGCAATAAACCTTTAACCTTTAACCTTTCACTTTAACCGTTTTGCTGAACTTCAGAAAATTTTAGCTACTGGTTCTACCGAACCAATGGGAACCAGCTGAATCCCACCACTGAGTGCTCCCCACTAGTGGACTGTGAGGAGATTGCAACCAGGCCATGGAAATGGTCAGTAAGCATGCACACGTGCATCCTCACTTGCATGTGCCACTTTCCATTTCTGTGAGTGGCAAGCATGCATGCACGCAGCTCACACAAATGGAACTATGTGTGCATGCGTGCATTTGCTGGCTGTTTGAGCGGAACCATCCACTCTCCTCCCCCCTGGCCCGCAAAACTAGAAACATTAAGGAACTCTGTTCTAGTCCAACCTCCTGCTCAAGCAAGATACCCTATAACATTTCAGATACATGGCTGTGCTGTGCAGTGTTTTCTTAAAAACCTCCAGTAATGAAGACCTACAACTTCATAAGTCAAGCAGTTCCACTGGTTAATTGTCCTCACTGTTAGGAAGTTGCTCCTTAATTCCAGGTTTCATCTCTCCTTGATTAGTTTCCACCCATTGTTTCTTGTCTTGCGTTCTGGTGCTTTGGAAAATAAAGTGACACCCTCTTCTTTGTGACAGCCCCTCAAATACTAGTATACTGTTATCATCTTAGTTGCTCTTCTTCACACTTTTTCCAAAGTCTCAACATATTGTTTTGTAATATGGTGAGCAAAACTGGATGCAATATTCCAGGAATGGTCTTACTAAGGATTTATAAAGTGGTACTAATATTTTATGTGATTTTGATTCTCTGCCTCTGTTTTTACAGCCAAGCTTGTATTAGCTTTTTTGGCTGCTGCTGCACACTGCGGGCTCATGTTTAAGTGTTCGTACACTAGGACTCCATGGTCCCTCTCATAGTTACTGTGCTTGAGCCAGATTTCACCTAATCTATACTTGTATTTTTGGTTGTTCCTGCCTAGATGCTTTTCTCCACATTAAATTTCATAATGTTGGATAGGACCCATTGTTCGAATCTGTCAAGATCTTTTTGGATCCTGTGCTTGTCTTCTGTGGTATTGGCTATTCCTGCCAGCTTAGTGTCATTTGCAGATTTAATGAGTTCCTTTTCTACTCCCTCATCTAAGTCATTTATTGGAATATTGAAGAGTACTGGGCCTAAGAAGAAAATTAAAGGTTCAGGATTAAAGTTTGAGTTTGATAGAAACATAAGATGAGACCTTATGAACTGAGCTTAAATTGTCAGTGACCAACACAATACATTACGCCCCAGAATATTAAAGGAACTTGCTGACTATCCACTTGAGCCTTTATATATTATTTTTGTAATATTCTAGAGAATAAGGAAATTTCCAGATTACTGAAGAACAAATACTAGAATAAAAGGAAGAAGAAAAAAGTATACCAGTTGTTTAGTGAAGAAAAGCAAAGAGCTCTTGCTAATGAAGAAACGTCAGAATGACTGAAATATTTTGGCTCAGTCTTCTTGAAGAAGATATAGATCTAGCAGGCAATTATGAGGAACAGAATGAAGGGACAAGATTGAAGACTGAAGCCAATAAAACCATAATCAAGAACATTCAAATATTATTTTGAATCTGTTTAAATGTCAGAGCCAGATCAATTGGTTCCTAGAATATCAAAGGAACTAATCTAATCAATACTTAATTTATTATGCTAGAAAAACTAAAAAATAGATGAAGTATCAAATGATTAGAGGACAACAGATATTTTTGTTTTTTGAAAAGGTTAAAAGGAGGTTCTTGAGTTACTATAAATCAGTTAGTTTGACAATGACACATAGAAAAATTCTATGCTATGAGATGGCTGATCTTTAAACATTTGAGAACAATGCTTGAAAACATTGTTTATTGGAAGTCAATATAGATTTTTCTGGTACAAGCCTTTCCAGATTTTTCCCTTTCTCAGATTTTGATTGAACAACACACTTAGCAGAATGTTAAATCATATAGCCATAGTAAATCTTGATTTCCTTGTAACCTATGATGCAATATTGTATGACACTATTGTATAATCAGAAAGTTCATTATGGGCAGAGCTAATAATTTATTCAAATTATTTCTGATGATTACCGTATTTTAAGATTCACTTTTTTCTTCCCCAAAAGTGGGTGGAAATGTCTATGTGTCTTATACAGCAAATGTTGCTGAAGCACCACCCACCCACCAGCCCCCATCCTTTGGCCTCTGCCTCCCAGCAATTTGCTTCCTGCAACAAACAGCAAACAACCTGGTCAGCTTAAGCACAGCCTGATTTAGCATGAGCAGCTGATTGGCGGTTGGATCTTCCTCCTGGAATTCCACCTACCTGCAGTTCCAGGCTGCGGGGTTCACCACCACGCATCGCCATTGTCATGGCTGTTGCCCATCACTGCTGCCACCTATCGCCACCTCCATGTGCCCATTTTCAGCCTCTGTGCATCCCATTTCTGGCATCTATGCACTCCATTTTTGGCCTGTTCCAGGCAACGGAGATCTCTGCCGCTTAGCCCCGCCGCCTGGAATGGGCCAAAAATAAGGTGTGTGTAGGCAGCGATAGGCAGCAGCGGCGATGAGTAGTGATCCCCGCAGCCTGGAACAGCTGATAGGTGGAATTCCAGGAGGCAGATCCAACTGCCAATCAGCTGCTCGTGCTAAATCAGGCTGTGCTGAAGCTGATGAGGCAGTTTGCTGTTTGCTGCAAGGAAGCAAATTTCTGGAAGCAGAGGCAGTTTTTTTTTCTTAGTTTCCTCCCCAAAAGCTGGGGTGCGTCTTACAGTCTGGAGCATCTTATAGTCTGAAAAATATGATACATAGAATGTCAATGTTGTTTTCTTAGCAACAGTATAGAAGGAAGTTTGCTGTTACCTTCTTTCAGGATTTTTTAAACTTTCCAACTTAATCTAAAGAACTGAGATTTCCTGATGGCTTTGCATCCAAATTGTCCCTTTCCATACATGCACACACAGCAAGTGTTTATTTATTTCACACAATCCACCCCATAGTCATTTCCCAGGTCCCAACTCTGCATGTGCAGTCCTTAGAGTCAGTTTCAAGCTATGTTGCCTCTTCACACATATCCTCACCAATCTCCGTTGTGCTTCTCTCCATTCAGCTCTGTGGAATCTGGGATTGGACAGAGGTGACAATTTGTACTCTTTTGCATGACTGGCTGCCACCGCACTTCTCTGGCCTGCACAGCTGGCTATTCATATGGCCACTCTCTCTTGGATTCCCCCCAACATTCCTGGCACAGCTTCTCCTCAACCATTTGATTTTGCCACAGAAACTTGCACGTTCCTCTGGTGCTCCCCATAGCTCTTCTTAGATGTCCCTGGAGCTGGCTCTTCCTCATCATTCAAGCCAATGACTAAGGGAGCCATCACACTAATATTGTCCCTACTTAGCTTTTCTAAGATCAGCCAAGGACAGTTAGGAAGGGTGGCATAATAATTAAGCAAAAACATACTCAAAATCACACAGAAAGCTTGTTCATTAACAGTTCCTCATCCAACTGGAATAGTATGTTAAGTGGAGTGCCACAAGAGACAATCCTTAGGCCTGAACTCTTCAGTATTTTTATTAATAGTTCAGATGAAGAAGTGCAGATCATTTTTACCAAAATTGAATGTAGCAACAGATTTCTTGGAAAACAGAAATAAAATTACCCCGATAAGTTATAAAAACAGATTGAATAGCAGAGTAAAATGTAACCAAGATAATTTTGGAGTACTTCGCTATAGAACAGAGTTTAAGTATACAGATTTAAGATAGGATTTGAAAAAGACTGTATAAATAGAAGTATATTTCCTACATCAACAGACCTTATGGTTCCACTTGATTCTACATAAGGGAGACTCTGCCCTGACTTTTGGCACCATACTTTACAGAGATTAATCACCAAAACAAACTAACAAATAAAAAAAATATTGTGTAAACTGGACCATTAAGAAAACTTCCTGGGTCCTATAATTCAGAATAGAAAAGTGTATCAACAAATAACATGGCATGCACAGAATATGTGCGTGGGAGTATTGGGGATAGGTGCATTTGCATATACCTCGACTATGATAATAGTTCATTGGAATGACGTATGCTCTTCACAAAACAAAAATAAGCTGCATGATATGATCATCAAAAATCGGTCTTTTGGCTACTTTAGATCTAAAACTACTAATACATTCAGTGTAGTGCACAAGAAATTCGCTAATCTTGGTTGCTACATTTTATTCATTTCAGCAGCGGTTAAAAGCAGATGCCTTTTTAGGAATAGGGATTCAGGACTAAGACTTGAACTTGCTAAACTCTAAAATGGAACTGGACCTTCCAATATCTGCTCCACTGCTTCTAGCATGTAATTCAGTTAAAGCTGACATGCTTTCAGATTCACGAGCAGCTAGCTGCAGTTAGAAACAAATAAGTCTGTTTGATAGCTCAGAAATAAGCCTTCATTAGGTATTTCCTTATGGGACTATTACAGAAACACTCAGGATGGTATCTCAGCAGGAACATTTTTTCATTAGTATCACCTACTTGCTTTGATAAACAACAGATCAGAGACTAAAAAATGGTGGCAAGTTTGTCATGCTCCTTATATTAAAAGGGCAAAGAAATGAGATTTTCAAAAGTATGTTAAAATAGACAAATCTGTACAATCGGAAGCTGGCATGATTACTTTCCTACTCATAGCAATATTTATATGGAATGAATTCACTCCTTATATTAGGAAATCCAGATTAAAATAGGAAAGCAAGGAGAGAAGGAAAACAGAAGGGGGGGGCACAATGGAATAGATAGAGAGGGGGATAAATAGGATTGTATGAGGAATGTAATTAAAAAATCTCCAGATGGAGACAATGATGGTGGAATCAAACTCTGCCTTTTTAAAAGAGTGCTATGTGTGCAATTCACATAAAAGAAAACAAGCTTTGTTTGCACCATCTTGACATTTTCACCAAACCCTGAAGATATCCCTGGAGCTGGATAAGACTTTATTGCTCCATCACCCTGGCTAATTTGAAGAATGCTATTAGAATGCCAGGCAACATCATCTTCAATTTAAAACCCACCCTTGGCACATTTTGATTTTTTCCCCCTTCTCTAATTATATTTCCTACTTACTTAAGTAAAATTCAGAACATAAAACTTTTTTTTCATTTTCATACATTTTAGGATGGAATTATTCATTTAATTGTTTACTTATGCACCAAAAATTCTGCCATTATGTGTTACTGAAGCATTACTTCCCCATTATCCATCAAGCATATATAAAGATTGTAGCGTAATATCTTATTAATAGTATAGAAATAAATGTATCACAGAACTTGCCCAATATGTAATAGCTGATAAGGAACTGGAGGCATATCACAGAGCAGCTTTGATTACTTTATTTACTGGCAGAAAAACAATGTAAACTAACCTTATTCCAAATATTGCATGAGATAGCATTATAGTGCCATCTAGAGGAATAAATATATATTTAGAAAAGATGATATCACATAACAAGGCAAATTACAAATTTGGGTAGAAAAATCGAATGTAATGTATATTGAAATGTAATGGGCATGTTATATAATCCAAAATATAGGTTATTACTATTTAATTAGCTTTATATTTATGTAAAATTCAGCAGTGAATTTGAGTATAGATACCTTCTGTAACATCTGTAAGAAACCATTGTTCCGGGCTATCACCAATTAATAAGTGAACTAATAAGTTTTTAAATGAATAAACTACTTCTTCTTTATATTTTTTTAAAAGTCTGCCCTCCCATGTGCAGTAAAGACTAAGCATTAAAAAAAGGTTAGTAGGGGGATGATTGACTGTGAGAAAGGTCTTACAATACATAAAGGAATTTAATTAGTCTGTAGGTTGGATTTGGATAAAACCCTCCTGGGGATTGTGTATCTCTTTTGCCTGAAGCAATGTTACTCTTTGAGAACAACAAATGGTAAAACGTGGTCCCTAGCTTAAAACCAAAGTCATTTGGTCTTGCTCTGGTTCAGCCTTAAGCATGTTTCTCCCTACACCTTTTCAGATTCCAGCTAGCAGAACAGGATATTATCAAAGTACTAATGACCCTGTGTTGATGGTTGGCCGCACTCATTAGTTTAATTTAAATGCTAAATAGTAAAAATGTGGAGAACATTGAGTCCTGTGAGACCATACAAAGCAAGTATCTTGAGCTGGATCTTACTCTACCTTCTAACTTAACCTGCACCAGGGGATTGTAAATCAATGCCCTTTTCTCCACCTCACCATGTGAAGATGGTCCAAATGGATACCATGATAACTGGTAATGAATACTGCTGAGAGATCCAACAAAACAAAGAAAGTCACATCACTCTTACCCCAGAGACCATCCACAAGCATAATCAATACTGTCTTAGTGCTGTATCCAGGCCATGAACCCAAATGAAAAGAATGCAATAATTCTCTTCTCCAGTCCTTTGAATTTTATTGCCCCTTCAATCTCTAAAAGGAAAAGATATTTGAAACAGGTTGAAAATTACCCAAGATTCCTGGATCCATTGATGGCTTATAGAGGGATAGAACAATGTTTTCTCTAGGGCTGGAAGGATAATTTTGTCACTTGAGAAAAAATTAACCATTGATTGAACTCTCCCAGAAGACCTTGAGTGATTGAGGCACAAGGATCTAATTCACAAGTAGCAGTACTGATATTCTAAGGATGCCATCTACTTGATTGAGATTCACATATGTAACATTTTGGATTAATTTTTGCCCTTCAAAACACAAATAGTGAAAAAAGGAATCTAGTTGAGTAAACTTTTTTAAATACATAATTGTATATATAATTGTATCCTCTTTAAAATATCTTCGAAAGCATTTACAGATTTAGACTAAAAAAGTTTTTATTCATTTTGGCTGTGTTTTTGTTCTTCCTGTCACACTAAGTATGGAAGATGAAATAATTTTTCCATCTTGACTAGAAATGTATTTAATCAGGTGTACAGTAACTCAGCCCACACACACACTATCTGAACATGTGATCAGAGTAGTATTCTTGGCTTCTCATATGTTGTAAGATGGCATATTTGATAAAATACTAACCTTTCAAAAATAAATATACTATTCTAATATAACCTAAAAATCTACATTAATCCATCGCTTTGGATATATAGTCCCTAGAAGCATATGGCTGTCTATTGCAGGATAATGGTTTCTGCTTAGAAGTACCAAGTATAATCCTTGCTATTTTTCTGTTAAAAGAAGCAGCAGCAGCAGCTGTCAGAGGATGAAATAGTCTTCTGTCTGCCTGTTAACAGTGTAAGGCCATTGATCAGATCCAGTATAAGGCAGTTTCTGAATTTCAAGGATGAAAGATTAGCCGGTTCTTATATTCTCAGATTCTACTACATTTATAGTTTTTGTGCAGGAAAGAGGCAAGCAAGCCAGTTCTCTTGTTATACCTAAGTTTCAGAAGTAGAAAACAAGTATGCAGTAGTTTCTACATGACAGGATCGCAGGTGACAATTCAGCACTATCACTTCAAAATCCCTGGTGCTGAAAATGAATCAGCCATACACTATCTTGAACATTTCCCATTTTCCTCTTGCAGCTGTTCTCCTATCTCAGGGGCCAACAACCTTAAACACTCAAAGAGCCACAAAGATCCTAACCAGAAGTCCCTCGTTCAATTCTGGAGCTGACTAGAAGTCTGGTTACCCACACCATAGAGTCTCCTCCTGAGCAGCATTCTCTTTCTTCTACCTGTCCTAACCAAAAGCCCTACAATTGTGGAGTCAACTGATGATAGGGAGCTGCAGCAGAGGAATGAAAGAGCCACATGTGGCTCCAGAGCCGTGGGTTCCTGACCCTTGTCTTATCCTAATATCAAGGGTACCGAGACCAAAGAAGTGCTTCAGAGAAGCTCGGGCTTCATTATATAAAGCCTGATTATCACATGAAAATCTTCTGAACTTTTGAACTAAAGAATATAGCTCTCCAGCCCAAACAATTTGTTCATTTTGTCAATTTTGTTCATGTCTTAGGTTTTACTTTGTGGGTCTGAGATGCCATGAACAATCTTAAAAGGTCACCACACTCTCAAAAAGGCAAAAACTGAGATTGGTAACCGGCTTGATATCATTAAGAACTAAGATATTCCACCTATGCCTTCCGGCAAACGGACTTCCAAGCTATCTAACTCTATAAATCATAAACATTTTTATTTTCTGTTTCCTTTTACAGAAATTGCTTGATATTTGTGAGAGGAGCAGGGAAAGGCAAGTGATTCTTTGAATGGCACTTTGTCTGACAAAAGATCATAAACAAGCCTCTAGCAGCACTTCCTGAGCCAAGCAAGGCAATTTGTTGAATCATTTCAGCATAAAAAATTGATGTGACAGGCTCTGCTTTTTCACCAGGCAGAAAAATAACTCATTGCTTCAGCTTCATGCAGGTGCCCAGTATGGAGTAAAACAGACATGGATGAACTCTGAGAACTTAATCAGGCTCCCAGAGGGGTTCAGGAAATCATACAACAAAGATGTTGATAGATCATGTGTCGAAATGACCTAATAATTACTTTAACAGATGAGAGGGATTTTTTTTCCCCCAAGGCAAACCACTTATCATTTTTTTTTAAAAAGGCAGCAGAATTCGCAAAGTTTCAAAAACATAGATGTTAGACTCCTTTCAGTCGCTCCTGGAAAAATGTTGGAACATGTATAAACATTGTGCTCAAATGTACTTCTGTATATCACAGAGCAAGTAGTTTTATTGTAAGGTTTTCTTTCCTTTCACTCTGGCTATTTGGATATTTTTAGAAATGGCATTGCTGAAATAAGCCCAACAGAAATACAAAATGTTCAGGGACTTTAGCAAATCAGAATGAAAAGTCTCTTCTGATATAGCATTTTATCTCAGGATGTTGCACTGCTTAAATAGCTTTCTCTTATTACTTTGTTAAACTGCTTCATGATTTGCCTTATTAAGAGCCATACATTAATAATACCAATATTAATTCTAATGAATAATCAATACATTCCATTTTGATTCTAGGTCCACTCTCCTAAGGTGTGGGCTCATTCCTTAATGTTCAGAACATTATGTATTAAGGATAGTTGAGACCTTGTTCACCAGAAAGATAAGCAAACCTGCATCTGAAATATACATTAACATTTTAGTACAATTTACCATAACAATAACAGACACACAAAGAATCTAAAAATGAACCATAGCAGGAGAAAAAAATAAATTCTAAGGTTAAAAGCTTTAGAAAGAAAAATCTTTTGTCTGGCATCTAAAAGACATTAGCATGGGCACCAGGTAAGCCTTTAGAAAATGGTCTGCCTCTATTATTATTCACCTCAACCCAATTTTGATAAAAATATAGTGAACCCTCCTTCACCTGAGGAAATCAGGGCAGCTTACAAAAGCTCTCACCAAATGCGAAAGCTACAAAGCATCACATTAAAAAACTGAAAAAAGGGAAACTAAATAAACTAAATTATTAAACTAAATAAACCCACGTAATATTTCAAAATACATATGCAAATAAGTAAGTTTTATCCCAGGGTGCTAAAATGACAGTAATCTCAATGCCACTCAATCTTTCAGAGAAGTACTTTCTCAAGTAAGGAACTTCCAGAACAAGAAAAATGGCTTTCTTTTGAGTTTTCAGATACAGAGTTTTTTTTCTGACAAATGAACTCAAGGAAGAATATTCTTTAATGATCTCAAGCCATGATATCAGACAAGTGACCTTTTTTGGATTTGAATCCAAAGCCACTAGCTAGTAATTATGTTATTTTAAAGTAAGTTTGTAGGGGAAAACCTGTACAAAAGAAAACACCATCAATCTTCAAACAACAGCTTGTTTATTTAGCAAGCAATTTCTCTTCATTCTCTAAATACCTGCTGTGTTAGTGTACGAATAAATATACAAGCAAAAAGTAATAATCAATATGCAGTAGTAGTTATAATAAAACCTCAATCAAATCAACCTGAAATGCAGCCCAAAGAATAAAGTCTATAGTTAAAATGCCTTTAAATATTTTAAGATACTGCTTGCTGCTAAAGTAAGCATGAGGACTTGTTTTAATGCCTTATGAAAAATATAGATCCCTGCCAGAAAAAAAGAAAATCAAGGCTACAGAACTTAATCTATAGTTTTCCAAGTATCCTACTGATTAGCTTTGACGTCAATACATATTTTACCATATTTTCTTGGCTATTTCATATATGATTTCCACTTCAGATTACAGAACTGTATACAACAGACCTGTATACAACAGAGCCAAGGTGGCGCAGTGGTTAAATGCAGCACTGCAGGCTACTGCTAGATCAGCAGGTCAGCAGTTCAAATCTCACCGGCTCAGGGTTGACTCAGCCTTCCATCCTTCCGAGGTGGGTAAAATGAGGACCCAGATTGTTGGGGGCAATATGCTGACTCTCTGTAAACCGCTTAGAGAGGCCTGAAAGGCCTATGAAGCGGTATATAAGTCTACTGCTATTACCTTCTCTTCTTTGTTAATTTAAGTCTCAGCTATAAGTTAAGGCTGATTGAATGTTGCCTACAACTGCCCATAGGCATTGTTGCATACTTGCATTGCGACGGGTTTTATGGGTAAGCAGAGGTTGCAGAGGTTATGTAAATAACTCCTAAATCTCAAATGTGCATTGTGGAGAAGAGAACATCCTGGGTATTGATAGGTTGATCTGACTTATTTGTGTTACTGTTTGAAGATCCTCCATCCAGAATGCTAGAATTAACTGATGTAAAAAAAGAAAGCCTATGAAACTATCCCCAAACAAAAGAGATGCTTTGTCTGTAGTATCTTTGTCTGTCTAATTAATAGTGCATGGCTTATCAGTTAACTGATTTATTATAGAATTCTTTATTGACCAAGTGTGATTAGATCCGCAAGGAATTTGGTGCATAAGCTCTTAGTATACATGCAACAATAATGATGGATCATTATCATAGTCATTGTAAAAAATACATTCACTATAAAACATTAGATACAACACTTAGTGATGGTCATGGATACTAAATAAGCAATCAACATAAATCATATTAGGAAACTAAGTAAACAATAGAACTCGTAAGATACAAGCAACAAAGTTATGTCATAAGAAGATAAGGAAATAAGTAATAGGAAAGATGAGAATAATGATGGTAATTTTGCCTTTCTAGCTAATTTGACACTGTTGTGGGAATCAGTTGTTTAGCAGAGTGATGGCATGGTGATGGGTAACTGTCCTTGTGTCTAGTTGTCCTGACATGCAGTGTCTTATAGCATTGTTTATGAATGCAAACCAGTTTATGACCAGGATGTGAGGGGTCTGTAGTTATTTTCACAGCCTACTTTCTGGCTCATGCAGTATACAGTCATCCATGGAAGGCATAATGGTAGCAATTGGTGTTTTTTTTTGCAGTTCTAATTATCTGTTGAAGTCTGTGTTTGTCTTGATTGGTTGCAGTGCCAAAACAGACAATCATAGAGGTGCAGATGACAGACTCAATAATTCCTCTGTAATTTACAACCAAACCAATTAATTACTGAAATATGCTAACTGCCTTTTGCTTCTTGCTTCTTATTCTAAGGTTAAACAATATGCTAAGAGCTCATGGTCATTGCCACAGAATAAATGCTCTAAGCTGCTTGTTGGTAAAATTGGGCTATCTGAATAATATCCTCTGAAGCAGATGGTAATATTCTGGTGATGATAATCCAGTGGTCTATTTTTACTTTAGTCTATTTTAATTTATTTGTTTGTTTGTTTGCTTGTATTTCTATTGCTTAACCACCCATCTGCCACAGAGGAAATAAAAATGTTTTTAATGGAGCAATTGGAATGAAAAGATGAAAATGAATAAGTATTTCTCCTCTTCCTACTTCAAATTACCACTAATAGGGACAGATTAATAAAGTATTCCTCCACTCCCTTTTTTAAAGAAATGTCCTCACATGTTATGTTTATGTTATTTGAAATGAGAAAATACTGATCAAACAATTTCTCTAGTTTTCCAAAATCATTCCTGTACCTAGAAATAATAGCATGATTTTAACTACATCATAATTTGAGCAAAAATCATTGCCCGGGTGCTCTGTTGCAGAACCCACAGAGAATCATTTCTGAAAGGTAGAATTGAATGACATTGCCTTTTGTTAATCCCTTACCTTCAAAATAATGTCAGGGTAAGCTTTTCTATTCCACTTCCAAAGTATATATTTCCATGTTTGTATTGCCTTAAGTGCTTAAGCCCATTTGTGAGAGAGTGCTTCTATTTTTTGCAGGCTAAGCTAAACATTCATTGGCTATTTTGCAAAGAAAGAATTGTACTCTCAACATAGCAAATGCTCACCATGAACCATAATAAATTCCATTCTTCCCCAATACCAGAATTACCTAGATAGCACTGTGGCTATGATCTTTGCTTATAACAGTGAGATTTATCGATTTAAACCTTTCATTTTTTAAAAAATACAATTTTAACTTCCAGAGCACCTCTTTTTCCTAGGCTTTAAAAAAAAAATCCAGGTATTTGCTGTTTGCTACTTTTGCAGACACCTGACATGCAGGTTTTCAGACCCAGCTCCCAGGCAGCCCATTTGAACTGCCATTTTTTTCTATGTAAATCCAAGTTAATATCTACTATTTCAGCTATACTTGTAAAAAAAAACTATAAAACTAAAGTTCTATAGCAGGGGTGTCAAACTTGTGGCCCATGGGCCAGATGCGTCATGTGCTGGCTCCGTCCCCACCTGGTTTAGCGAAGGGGAAAAAAGTCCTGATATGTCACATGATGCCACCATGATGCTGCGAGTTTGACACCCCTGTTCTATAGAGAACTAGAGAATCTGTGGAACGAGATGGAAAAAAGATTTTTTTAAAAAATGTAAAGCTTCTTTCGTGCTTACATATTATATACACAGAGAGAGGGGGTATATATTGGTGAATGCTTTCCTAGAACAATTTAATGTGCATGAATATTATGTAAGAAAACGTATCTGACATTAAGAGAGCAGGTAATTGGCACTATTGCTTTCAATGCTTTCAGATTCTTATGACCAAAATAAATAAATCCAAATTAAATAAAATCCCTGATGTATTAAAATCCCCCTAGCAATTCATAGGTAGATTTGTGCTTGTACATGCAGATCTTCTCAGCATGTGATGCTATGGGACAGATGCAGTAAATAAATTGCTCCTCCCTAAGCCAATACCATACATTTAGCTCCTCCTCAGCAATCATTATACTGAACTTAGATAAAATTAGATGATTAAAGATTCTTGCAATTTTTAAAGGAATCCATATGCCTGAACTCTGTCACATCGTTCAGTCATTTCCTGAGAAGAACTCTATGCACTTCCTGTTTTTTACCCCAAGAGTTCAGGGCTCTATTCCTAAAAGCAGTGCTTATTTTGCTTCCAATCTAAAAATAGTCTTTCAAATGTACTGCTGTTATTAAGGATATACAATTCCAGAGTCTGAAGAAACTACGAAAACATGAGATCCCAATAAAGACAACCTAAGGTACAAATAAAGATGCAATTAAGGCAGGGCTGAAATGCTGCTGGTTTGGACCGGTTCTCCTGAACTGGCAGCAAAAAATTCTATGGTTCGTCCAAACCGGTAGTAAAAAAAGCTTCCCACAATCAACTGTGACAATGTCGCGCGATCATCAGACCCCCCCCTTTTTTTTTTTTTACTTTAGCAGGATCAGCTCTTTAGTTTCTCCTCGGTGTCTTCCCTGGCTTGCCCTGGGGGTATGACGTCCTTCCTATTTGCAGGGGTTGGCGGGAAGGATTCCCCATTCAGCCTCAAGAGAAAAGAAGCACGCACTTGCTTGCTTTGAAAGCTTCTATCAAATGGAAAAATATCAGGAGCAAGTGTGCACTTCTGGGCCGGACCTCCATTTGGTTTTTATATAAGGTGGGATTGAATCTCCAGTGATCGGTAGAAAGTTCTTCAGCTGGCTTTGATTCCTTCACCCCCACCAGATGGTCTTTCCCCTCCCTAAAGCACAATATGAAGCTGTAAATCCACACAGAACCGGTGGCAAAAAAAATTAGATTTCACCACTGATTAAGGCCTACAAAACCTAACATGCCAATGTAGTTTATGATAATGAAGCATCTGCTACGTTATAAACATAGCAGCGTCACTATTTCATTCTTTGTAGTTTCTACCAAAATTAAGAATAAAGGAGGGGGAAATACACAACTGTACCAGAAAGTAAGACAGGAAGTAGAGAACAGATGAAAAGTTAAGAATCCAATTCACATTTTTTTCTCAAATCCATGGTAAGCAGAGTATTTCTGTCCCTGGGTGTCATTGAACTGTAGCCTGCCAGCAACAAGGAAAGTCAAATACAAGAAGCAGAGACAGCATTTTGGATGCTGAGACGCTGAAAGGACATCTTAGTAAACTGAATTAATCTTGTAAATGACTCTTATTTATTTGTTATTGTAGCCCTAGACTCAAAAAATAAAAATAAAAGGACAGATGAAACATTGGCATAATTAAATTGCAGAAGTAAACAGCTGAGTTTTATGAATAGCATGTATATCACAGCTCAGATATGTTGTATGTGAATCAAGCCCAGTAATATCTAGCAAAAATTATCACAAACAAGCCTGCATACAGGAGCCAAGGTGGCGCAGTGGTTAAATGCAGCACTGCAGGCTACTGCTAGATCAGCAGTTCAGCGGTTCAAATCCCACCGGCTCAGGGTTGACTCAGCCTTCCATCCTTCCGAGGTGGGTAAAATGAGGACCCAGATTGTTGGGGGCAATATGCTGACTCTCTGTAAACCGCTTAGAGAGGGCTGAAAGCCCTATGAAGCGGTATATAAGTCTACTGCTATTGCTATACAGAGATTAATAAAAGAAGATATAAACAAAGCTATTGGGTAACATATTTATAAGAGACCTAATTGTAGGTCATCACCACACCTTATAGGATTTATTGCCATAGCTAAAAATAACCATTTTACATGTTTAAATAGATTTATCTCACAGTAATTGTAATTGCTAACTTAAGGTGACAACTTAGTCACAAGTAAAATCGAGAGGCAAGAAAAAATAGTTACATAACTTGCATGCAAGGTGTAGTTTTATCCTTATACCTTATCAAAATAAGCAAAGAAAAATGCTTACAAAGAGATACCATTTTAATAGACTGAATTGTACTGTATGTCTGAAAATCTATGGGTTTTTTCCACAGCTAGTATCTTGTAATAATCTATTACAGAACAAACTTGACAGAGAAAATATTAGGACATCACAAATAAGTCTATTTTAGTAGATTTACTAGAATAGATGAACTCTACCACCCTACTCTTTACAGTGAAGCCTAAGGCTTCTTCTTGGGCTCATCTGTGAAATGTACCAATGACAAAGAGTATTGTTTTATAGAAAAAGCTCTCAAATTCTATAAAGATCTCTTAGAGATCTATAGTCCTTCTTTCATAGTAATACCTACAAGTCACAGGTCCCATCTGAAATAAAGGAGCTAGTCACTTGCAACAAGCTACATATCAAACAATAAAGCAGGGTGTCAAACGTGCGGCCTGAATGCATCACACATTAGCCATGCTCATATTTTAGCGAAGGGGGGGGGGAGTCACGATTCATCACATGATGTAAATGTGACACTGCAAGTTTGACATCCCTGCAATAAAAGATTAGGCATTGAAACAAAGTCAGATATGAATGATGTTTTACTAGTTTTCTCAAGCAAAATGACTGCTTCCTAATAAAATTAACCTCCAAATGAATACTTCATGTGCACAACTTTCATTATATTATTGGCTATGATGAAGCAGAAATATGAATTTTGAAGAGGATACAAAGACCAGCTTGAAAAAGGACATAAATTAGAGCTCTGAAATAATATTTAGAAACTAGCAAGAGAGAATTTCAATATTCAATGTTAGTTAACCTTAAGCAATCATACATACAGTAAATGAAGAATTTCAAAAATAAATGTTAGTATGAAACAACTGAACTACAAAAGTAGTTCATTTATGTGGATTTGACATAAATCAAAATAGGGGTTTTATCAGACTAATCTTAATTAATTTACAGATTCATTAATTTTGTTCTGATTAGAAACTTTTTGTAGATTATGATGAATAATTTAACAAATATTGAATATCTGTTGGTAGATTTTGCATTTCACTTCCTTTGATTTTACTGCTTACAAATCTTTCCACACGTACAAAACACCCACATACCATCGTCATATGCATAAATAGTATCTATTATCTTTCAGGAAGTAAATGATAAAGTTTCATGCCATGATAAATTTGTTAAACCTTTAAAATGCCTTCAAATCTCTCAGGATTTTATTAATCAACCATGTAAAAGTATGTGGGAATGAACTTGGAAGACTGAGCAAATGGTTGGTTTGGTTCCCAGGGAACCATCAGATAACAGGCAGCATAGTCTACAGCCAGATAATAGGGCAATAGGTTCAGAAGAGACCCTCCCTAATTTTTTGAGAGGAAAAGAAATGTGGGTGGGTGGGGGAAATATACATTCAGATTTGCTAGATTCTGTCAATGTAGCTTTATAATAAAGTAAATTAGCTCATCTGGTTGTATTTCCTATCTGGTTCGCTTCACAAGACTGACAACCACATACAATGTATTTACAGAACATAGAAATACATAGAACATATTTATAGCGCAGTACAAGGTTTTGATGTCGTGCTTTGATAAAATCAGAGCACTGAGGTAGATCTGTGAACCAGTCTGGAGGCCTATTTTAAAATAGCAAATTGAATCAGATAGTTTGAAAGCACTTTTGTAGCTTTTCAAAATCCTTCTCAGTTTTGATTGATTTTCTACTGCTTCTCGAGTTGTTTTACAAAATACTATATAATATTGCAGCATCTGTTTCACGTAAGGGAAGATGATATGATCTATAAGATTGACATGAATAACCAATCAGTAGAATGCCTTATTCAACTCTCAGCTGAATCAAAGCTGTTTAGGAACAACCATCAACAGTTAGAAACAAGCAGTCAAAAAAAATGCTACTACTTGATAGAGCAGCAATGAAGGCCTTGGAAAAGATATTCAAATGTTATGATGTGTCTATACCTACAAAGATCAAAATAGGGCAAGCATTGGTGTTCTCTGATTATCTAAGAAAGTAAAAGTTGGACCTGTAAAGGAACAGGATATTGACAATTTTGAATTATAGTATTGGAGAAGACTCCAAAGAATAATTCAGACATCCAAGGAAACAAACTGATAGATCATTGAACAAATTAACCCAGTCCCCTCTCAAGGCTAAAATGACCAGGGTAATATTATCCTACATTGGATATATTATGTGAAGACCTCAATTCTGGAATTCCGGGAAGGAAATGGCAAACTGAAGATGGCTTGGATAAAAGTAGACTGGCTCTTCATAATTCCTCTTGCCCACAATTTTCCAGAGGGAATAGTTATTTTGCTGAAACCATGATTGTCACGTTCAAAAAGACATTGGGTTTGCATTCTTCCTTTTCTAATCAATTTTGGAAATGAATTGTTAACTGCTTTTCAGTTATGAGGAACTCAGGAAAATGTTTTTGGTTTGATTTTAAAAAAAAAATATAGGATGTGATTTTGAAGTTTGGACGCTAGAGGGAACTAGAAGGAACTAAATATTATGATTAAAGGAGAAGAAAACTTAAATCTGTCAGTGGAGCAAAAATATTTTAAAATTGGACTTAATTCTAGATATTTTTGAACTATGGGCTCAGAATTTAATTTTAAGAATGTCTGCCTCTAGAAAAGGGGGAGGGAAGTGCATGATGAAAAAGAAAGAGAAAAGAAAAAAAGTGTCTCCCCCCTTTGTTATCTTCATTTTTATTGTATTATATGCTGTAAGAAACCTCAATAAAATTTTAAAACAACAAAAAATAATATTTAAAAGATGTTATATAAGAAGAACAAGTTTTACCAGACAAACACTGAGACTGATTTAAAAGTAGATCTAAAAATGACATGCTACAAGAATGATATATAAAAAGATGCTACACAAAGGTAACTGACTTATATCTTAATAATTAAAAGGGATATATAAATAACAAGCCAAGAGAATGACCTGAATTATTTTTTTTGGGGGGGGGGATTTACAAAAGGGGCTTGTTAAGAGCTTTGAAAAAAATTTGTGACAAGGGGAAAAAAATGAAAAGAACTCAAGTTCAACATTATTTCAAGGGTCTAAAGCAGAGATGGGTTCCTACCGGTTCATCCCAGTTCGTCTGAACTGGTAGTGGTATGGCAGCCTGGGTCGCTGGAACCGGAGTGACCCAGGCCTGCCACGCCCACAAACTATTTCCCAAAAACAAGATGGCAGGGTTTGCTGCCCCTGCCATCTTGTTTTTGAGTTCAGTGCATGCACAAAACAATTTTAATTGAACTGCATGTATGCACAAAGCGCGCATATGAGCGAACCAGCAGTAAAGCAGGCCAGAACCCACCCCTGGTCTAAAATAAAAGTACAAAGGAAGGGATACAAACTTGTTTTATTTGATCAAGGTTAAAATAGCTTTGCTGTTGTCTCCAATAGTTTTTAATGGTTTTTTACTGATCGGGCATGAAATGCTGAAGTTTTGTTTATAGATAAGATATTGGAATTTGGGAAGAAGGCAGCATTTGTTGTATTTTAAGACTAGGTCATAAGTTACTAATATTTTTATACTTGTGGTGAAGAATCTCCCTGATTCTAAGGCTGGTTACTTTACCTTCTTTACATTTAGTTGTAATCTCATTTTTGTCACTGTGCTTCAGGACTGGAACATGCGGATCATTTGCCTCTTCAGCTATTAGAGTAGTAAAACTACTATATTGGAGAATGCAGGTCATTTGCATCTTCATCTATTAGTAGTGTTACACACACAGTGTGCCTTATTAATAGTTATTCTTCTGTTAGCTAAGTCTAATAGCTATTTGTTAAAAATCAAACTTTCTAATTCAGTTTATTAAATACATAAACTATTCTACATTTATTGAACACATAATTAATTTTCTAAGGATTTTATATAAAATATTTGATTGATTGATTCTAAATAAAAAAGCTCATTCTATTTTTATATGGAACCAAAAATTCTATAATTCTTCAACTATAACTTTTTTTATTCTTGTGCCATAGGATTTATCTATTGTTCTCTTTTTTAGATATTTACAAACTATATCATTAATCTTTTTATATCACTTTAAAATTATGGATTTTCCTTCTTTATATCTTTTATTCTTTCTTTTTGAATTCTTTGCAAAATATCTCAGTTCTATTTGCCTGCTGCTTTAAGACAATAGCTTTGCTTTCTTGTGAGGATGGAACAAACATTTTTTGCAAGCATAGATTTCTATTCCATGGAGTTTTTATGACTAAGTTATTACACACGTATCAAAGATTCAGTGCTACGTTCAACATGCCTGTGTCAGATTTCCTTAGTTCAAAGTTCAAACAGATATTAAATGGATTATAATCAGTTGATCAGAGTTTGCACATTCTCCTGTTCTAATTAACTAAAATCCCCCCCAAATGAAGATTTTTAACAGCTATGGTGATGACTAACTTATTTATCAGTTAGTACTTCCTGTGTTACCCTCCCAGGTTTTGCATAAGGGAAACAACAAATCGTACAATAGAGATTGCATGCTTAACAGTTTAAATATTCTTTGTTCCACAGTTCAGTAGTGAACAGGTCATATTTTCAGTTGACTCTTAAGAATTAATCTGCAAACCATTTTATACATAAATGGAATTTCAATTTTTTCATGGAAATATAACTAAAGAAAAGTGTGAAGAATTACTGAGCAAAGTAGGAATAAATGGAAGTTTTTTAGTACGAGACAGTGAGAGCGTACCTGGCGCTCTTTGCCTCTGTGTTTTGTAAGTACTTACACTTTTATGTAACTAAAATAACTTCTTTTTATTGTTAAAAGGAAAGGATTCAATTAGAAGAAATGCAAATGTTTAATTGAATCTGGTATTGTATAAAAGACAGCTTAAACATGACTAATGTTTTATGGACTGAGTTACATTTTTAGATGCTTGCACTTTTGAGAACCAACTACAATCTGTTTTCAGAAAGTTATGAAATTGTTCCAGGCACATATACCTAGTGGGAGAACACATAATACTGATTCTGTTTTATTATAAACTGCAGTGTATATCTAGCCCAAATTTAAATATAGAAATAAATATACAATAAAATTATATGCTGGTTTTGGATATGATGTTTCAAATCATTACAGATTCAAGATAGATCCTTACAACATACTTTTAATCAGGGTATTTTTATCCATCAGCTCTCACCATCTCTTCTCCAAATGATGTATGGTGTAATAACAATTATGTAGGATGATATACTAGCATATATGGAAGCCAGTTCTCATGTATGAATTCAACCAGTTGTATGCTGGCAATTATCATTGCTACTGAGCTTAAAGGCAATTTGGATTTATAAAAATTATTTAGAGGCAAGTATATGTAATTATTACATAGTGACTTCGGATGTCTACCAAATATAACTCTTGTAACTTCAGATTTTTACTTGCTCTGGAGATGTTAATTCACATATTTGTTCAGAATTTTCATATCACAAGAAAATTCCTATTTATTTAGCTGAAAATGAAAACTTAATTAGTTATGGTTGTGTTTACCAATGACAAATTTATACATTTTTTGCATATTTCTCCTTATAGTTATCAGTTTTAGGCATATGATTTTTCAGTGTATTTTACTTTCCCAGTTCCCGAACACACTCCTTACTAATACACTTTTCATTCTAAAAATTAGTTTTGAACATCTTATCTACACTTACCGAATCTTCAAGAAAAGTAATGGACATTTTATGATGCAGGTAAGAAAATATATAATTATTCCTTATTCCTTAAATGTAAAAAAATATAATTTTAATAGACTCCTCATGCAATTTTACTAGTTGGAAGGGGGAGATGCACGTTAAACTAAAATGTGCCTTATTTTTACCTTACCTTATTTTTTCAATTTCATGAATGTTAAATTGTGATGAATTAAGTTGTTTAATTCTGATTCTGTATTAATATAAAAAGATGGTGAAGGTCATAGTTTGGGGGTATTTTAAAGATGCTATAATCATATCTGAAATGAATTTATTTCAGTCACTACTTATCGTTTGGATATGAAATAAATTATTAATGTTTTTGAATTAAATGTAAATTTAGCTTCAATGTGCTTATATTTTAGACATCTGAAGGTACTCCAAGATATGTCTTCAGAACATTACCCAGTTTAATTGACAACTACAAAAAGCCAAATCAAGGCCTAGTAATCAATCTGTGCTACCCTGTAAATCGTTCTCCTTACTATCAGGAAACTCAAACTGTGTATGCCACTACATCAGAAACATATGAGGATCCTGGTAAGAGACAAATAATTATAAAGGTGGTAAAATATTTATATATTTCAAATAGAGAAACTATCAGAATAGACTACTAAAGTTTGCTTTTATGAATGAGAAAGAGAGGGAGGGAGGGAGATAGGAAGGAGAAAGAGAGAGAGAGAGAGTGAGAAAGAAAGAAAGAAAGAAAGAAAGAAAGAAAGAGAAAAAAGAAAGACAGACATTCTAATATGCCTAAATGAACCCTTTAGAGGATTGTTATAAAAATATGGGCAATTTTTTTCTTAGGTGAAAGTGATAAGCCACATATTTAAAGCATTACGGGATTGGAAATGGCTTTAACTATTATTGTCCAGAACTAATATTGTTTTAGAAAAGCATTGGCTGTGGATTTAGTGTTCAGATTACTGTCATATCAGTCACATATCAGATCTGGTGTGATAGAATGCATGGTTCTTTCTTTGCATGAACCAATGAGATATTTTATTTTTATTTTTTTGCCCAAATCTAGCCTTCAGAGCAAATCAGAGTCTCCTCACAGCCATAGCAGAAATGCCTATCCTGTTATTAATAAAATTTCAGCATTTAAATCAGCAGTATTGGCCAAAATCAATAGTGTGTCCAGAGCTTGTTTCTTCTTGTAACAACAGCATTCCCTGAATGGAATTCTAGTCAGAAAACTCTCATTGACTAACTATCAATACTTCCTCCCCCATGCCCTGCAAAATGCCTGCACACTGTTCTCTCAACAAAATGGAATTTATTCTGAGGGAGCGTACTAGGCAAATTGGTAAATTAGTAAATATTAACTGCTTTCAGATTTACCAGTAAAATTAATTCATAACCTTGGATACTTTTTTTTTCAATTTCTATAATCATTAAACTGAATTAAGTGATTCTGAGTGGCTTACAATTCTAATAATAATATAAATTGTTATAAAACAATTAAAATAATAAAAAAATTAAAACAATAAGGACACCCACAAGATAAGTACAACCGTAACTGAGATAATTAATCTACTAATAGTAAAGCCAAATAACCAGGCCCCTTAACACATTCCAGGTCTGGATACATAACCAAGGTTTTAAAGCTTTTCAAAAGGCCAAAAGGGTTGAGCCTATTCTAATATCTGAGACAATATTTCATAACACAGCAGAAAAAGCCCTGTCTTATAGTTCCTGCCAGTCAACACTCATTGACTGATGAGCATTCCCAATCTATTTAATTGCAGCATTCCCAATCTATTTAATTGCAGCATTCCCAATCTATTTAATTGAGTTGGATGAGTAGAAACTCTTGAAAAAGGACAGGAAATCTACACAAGCCACTTAAGACTTTAAAAATGACAACCAGCACCCTGAATTGCACCTAGAAACATACCAGCAACCAGTGCAGCTCACAGAGAAGTTATTTTACACGTGCCACATAGCCAGCACCATTTATTACCCAGGCAGCTATACACCTTTTGAAGTTTCCGAATATTCTTCAAAACAGCCTCATGTAAAGGATGTTACAATAATCTAAGCAGGAGGTTACAAAGAGATGGGTAACAGTGAGCAGGACTCCTGATCCAGGAATCGGGGCAATGGACACACTACCCAAAGGGGTGTAAAAGCTCTCCTAGCCACAGCTGCCATATTTTATGTGGATGGAAATATTCTTGAGTTTACAGGAAGAATCAGTTTAGGTTCAGTCCAAAAACTCAACAGTGGTTCCTCTCTGGGTCATGTGAGCCAATATTATCTGGCAACATTTCAAGCAAGCACACAACTATCTCCTGTCTCCTATTAAATGGGCAACATGCAAAGTTGTTAAACTCACCATTTTAAGTATCATCCAAGGCCACCCTATGTTAGGTTGAATGGTTGTGATTATTGTGATCCAGCTAGTTGCACATGCTTAGTGGAGTGGGAGGGTGGGAAAATAAAACTACAGATTAATCAATCCCTCTTCTTACCTTGTTCCACAATAAAACAATAAGGACAGGACCAGGTGTTAGCCACATTACTAATTGTTTGGCAATTAAGGCAGTAAATTTTGTGCCCGAATCTTTTTTCCGGATGAAGGACTGATGGAGAGTACTTGAAGATCTGACTATGCCCTGTGGGTTAGTAATCACATACATCATTTGCATTCTCAAGGTCAAACACTAGATAAAATGTATAGGTGGTCTTTGACATAAAACCATTCATTTAGCAAGCATCAAGTTACAATGGCACTGAAAAAAGTGACTTATGACTGTTGCAGTACCCTCCAGTCACATTATCAAATGCAACTGGCATTATTTATGATACTTTCATTATTAGTCTCAAAATGATATGGTGGCAATAAATTTAATGAATAAATAAATTGCTCTTTGCAACTTTTCCAGCCAACACACAAGCTCAATGAGTGAAGCCAGATTTGTTTACCGACTACATGATTGCAGTGACTGCAGTGATTTCACTTCGCAATTATGGCAAAATTGTCATAAAATCTAGCATGTGCATTTTCTGCAGTGGCTCACCTAAAAACCAATGGAAAATCTGGTCCCAGCTGTTAGTTACACTTGCATAAAAGCATAGCAGCAATAGCACTTAAATTTATATACCACTTTACAACCCTCTTTAAGTGGTTCACAGAGCCAGCCTATTGCCCTCAACAATCTGGGTCCTCATTTTACCAACCTCGGAAGGATGGAAGGCTTAGTCAACCTGACTTGAGCCAGTCAGGATCAAACTGCTGGTAGACTGAGATATTATAAATCAGGAAGAGAACCAACATTGGGTTAGATAATGCAGCAGTCTGACAGGAGAAATCTAGTCTGTATTTTTAAAGGCACTGAACATCTAAAAGAAGCCAGGAACTTTAAAACTTTATGTCAAAAATTGAACTATTAGCAGCAAACAACTAAAGGCAATTAGCAGAATATTTATAATATAGTATTGTAAACTGGTATGCATGGCCCTATCTGTTGTAGTGTCTACCCCACGGTACACTGATTTCCCCTGAAAACTGGATGGTTCCCACCCTGTTAGTGTTCTGGAGGGCCTTAGATACAACCACTCCCAGACCTTGGACTAGGCGATTACAAGTTTGTTGATGCATTATTTTAGATAGATTTACCATCTTTTTATTTATATTGTAGTTATCCTATTTGTTGGTGGTGGTTTTCTCTTTTCGAGTTGTATTTGTATTTGATTCTCTGCTATATTGCGAGCCATCAGGGTAATTCTGGAGTTAGGCAGTACCTAAACAGGTTAAATTTAAATTCACATTGTTATAAATAATCTCATTCATCTTTACAGTGGAAAAAAAAGTTCTTTTTATGTTTCAAAATAAGAGAGAAGCAAAGTACAATATTCATTGTGGGCGTATGCAAATTGTTTAAAAAAACCACTTTGCTTTGCTTTACTAAAACTTCAATGCCTCCCCAGTGTCTATGTCTACGTGTCACACTGAAGCAGGGGTGGGTTTCTCGCCCCGTTCCAACCGGTTCGGTTGGAACGAGGCCGGCGGCGTCCTCACGCGCGCACGCGGCGTCCTCGTGCACGCACGCGGTGCACGCATGCACGCATGCAGCACGCACATGCGTACTAGCGGCTGCGCGATGCTCCAGCTGCTCCTGGAGGATCGCGCAGGCGCTGTATGCGTTCTGCGCATGCGTGGAAGCGCAGAATTCGTAAAAACCGGGTAAGGAGCGGGCGCGGGTATGCGGGCGTGCGCGGGCGCGGGGGGGGCTTCGCCGTTCCCGGAAGTTACTTACTTCTGGGTTCGGCGACCAACCGGATCGCAGGGACCGGTGCGATCCGGTTGAAACCCACCCCTGCACTGAAGTGATACTACATTGGAATTTACTGCTGAACGAAGTACAAGACATTCCTGCCGAAGTGAACTGACCCTCTGATCACATTTTGATTGGAAGTGTTGCTTTTCTATATTGAGGCACTACAACTGAAAGAGACATCATCCTATAAAGTGAAATAGTTATACATATCTCTCTAGGACTGGGGGGGGGGGATGAAAGGAGCTATTGGGATATGTTACTTGCTGTGGAAGAATGATAAACCATGCCATAGATACAAGCCTTCTAAGATTTTTACTTGAGTTATATTTAACACTGAAAAAACAATTCAATCAGAATTTAAGAGCAAAAGTATGAATGGATGTGTGAGGTAAAAAAAGAAATTATTTAATGTTTTTGCTACAGATTTCTGTTCGGCATTCAGGTTTCTGTCCCCTTGGATTGTATATTGTAAGGTAGTCATCATGTAATAGATAGAATCCTCATTCTATTGAGTCTTATGCAGTAAATTACATTTCCACTGTGCATTTAAATCAACATTATTTAAGCAGCACAATGTGAATAACTTTTTGCACTGAAATTTAGAGAAATGCAATGATCATCTTTTTCTCATCCTCTCTCCAGATGTTGGTGAAGATTACATTAACGTCTTGCCCGATTAATCTGTTCACTCCATTTCAGCAGGGGCATTCTCTGGATCATACTCAGGCAAACTATTCTATTCACTTCACTGAATTCTGTGTTCATTTGTACTTTGGATAATTCTGTGTCAAATGCCAATTTTTACTTGCTGGCTGGCTTGTCTATGTAAAAGGCACATTTTGTAAAATGCACACACACGTGTATAATCTTCTTTCCATGTACCAAGTACATACATGGTCACTTTATGCCCTGATGAAGTGGATATTTGAAAAGCTCCAACCACAAAAATGTGATAGCTTTTTTCATATTGCAATACCTCATTATATTTTCATTTTAAAAGTTTTCCTTTATTTGTACTATTTCAGTTACTATATCTGAGAGTGATAAATGCAAGGATCTTTGATGTTCATAAATTTCTAAATTGTTCATTTTAGTCAGTATCATTCAATATCATTGCTATAAGTAACACAAAAATATATTTAAATCTCATGGAGTGTATGCTTTAAGATCACAGTAATAAATATAAGAAACTTAAGAATGTTTATATAGCTCAGTGGTTCTCAACCTGTGGGTTGGGGGGGGGGTGTCAAACAGCCCTTTCACAGGGGTTGCCTAAGACCATAGTAAAACACATATTTTCAAAAAAATACGGAAAACATAATGGTTGGGGGTCACCACAGCATGAGGAACTGTATTAAAGGATTGCAGCATTTTGGAAGGTTGAGACCCACTGATATAGCTGAGCAAGTATAGCTGTACAAGATTTAGTTAAGAAGCAGCATAAGCACTCACAGTAATCACCAATTATTATTAGTATGTTTAGTATGTAGTATGTTTATCATCATGCTACTGTACATCATGCCCATGCAAGAGGCAAAGTTTGGAAAGACCAATCATCTTAATAGCTTATGCCCTCTCAGAAGACTTTGTCTTTACTAAAATTGTATTTTTAAAGAAGACTATATGTAATTCAGAAATTATTATTGAGTCTTTAGTCTTCTTTGATTTTCCCTTTCTGCATATATATTTCTGCATAAAAGAAACCTGCAAACTCTGTTCCTCAATGCAAGGATGATGTCACCTAGCCTGTAAATGAAATGTCTGCAGGAAAAAAAGAAAGCTCAGAGGACACCAAGAAGCCAACAATTATCTGAATTACATAATTTTATTTGGGTGAAGGGTATGGTCACTCTAAAGAAAAGATACAAGTACATTTTCTTGAGAGTATTTTACAATAAGATTTTACATTTTGATCAATTGTTGCTGGTAGCATGCAGAATGAATTTAAGGAACACTTATAAAATGCTTTCTTTTTAGTTTATATATGAAAAATAGAATGAATAACATCTACCACCTTTAAATGAGCTGCAGTTTAGAAAATAAAAACATCATTAAATGTTTGATTAGTTCCACCAATTCATTTTCTTGTTAAAGTAAAACTATCACCGAGTTTGGTCATCCCCCCCCCCTTTAGTAAAAACATTGGCATATTACTAATATTTTTGAAAAAATGTACTAGAATGCAAAAACAAACAGTATGTCAGTGAAATTAGTTTAAATTGTAAAAATTACATACATTCTTTTAACTTAAATTACATTGTTAAACTAAACAGTTCTAACTTTTTAAAAAGTTACCAAAGTATAAATAAAATCACTAAGTGTATCCTTAAATTATATTTTTTGAAATTGAAGTAAAATGATCTCTAGCTGAGCCTTATAGATATCTACATTTTTAAATATAATTTCAGTGTAAGGCTTTTTAGTTACATCTTTTTTCTGCTAATGGATTTTACACTTTTAAATTATAATGTACTCAAGTGTTTTTTTCAATTCATTTTAACCATAATATTAATGTGCTATAATCCATCCTATGAATTGAAATGTCTTGATGAACTGTTAAGATTACATCTCTTTCTGTGTTAAAAAATAAAGTATTTTTCCAGGTAACACATTTGTTTGTGCAATGATTTTTCTTTAGAGAAATAAAATAGTGCTGTATGTTCAGGAACATTAACACTAATGACAGAAAATCAATGTGAATATCAAATTCTTTCATGAAGAAATGCTAATCATTTTGCAGTTTGGGGGATTGGGAGTGAAGCCATTTCAAGAATCAAGAATTTGGAAAGGACCTCAAAAGTCACTAAGTCCAATTCCAGAATATCCAGTGGTGTGTGTTTAACAAGTACTATAGTCATACTACATTGACTTTAAGAACTCTTATCAGTTTATACTATTGAGAAGTTCTTCCTATTCTTAATTTTGAATTACTTTTCTTAGAAGTACAATCCATTGCTTCAAATCTTAAACTTTGGAACAATATAAACAAAATAATGTATTTCAAATAGCTAGTTATCTATGGTGGTGATAACATTTAGCTGTATATTTTTGATAGTTTTTAATTTCTTTTGATTGTTTTTCAATTTACTAAAGTTTTATGTATACAAAAAGACAGAAGCCTGTGGAAAATAATTATCATTTCCATTACATAGGATTTGACACTTTCACATTGGTTGATAATATCAGCCAGTATGTAAGGTTTTCGTAAATTATCTGTCTCACAGGAAATAACAGCAGAAACATTTGCCTCTTTATTCTATAAAAAGTTGTCATTAATGCATGAAGAATCTTTAAAGCTTTAAAAGAAAGCGGCTTTTGGCCGCCCCGCTGCTATGTCCGACATAGAGGCGTCCCACATGGATCGCTTTTTATGGGCTGCCAATGCTTCCTGCTCAGTCGCCTTCCGATCATTGACCTGGTTTCCCCCCCCCCCAAGTCCCACTGAGCGAGGTTACACACTATACATCTAGGACAGGAGAAGGAGGCGGTCTGGGTTTGGGGCTGTAAATTGAGTTCCAGCTCCTCTCACATCCTGCCCCCCATTGAACGCGGTACCTTCCACCTATCCCCGGGGCTGCCGTTGCAGATGGCACAGTCAGCCAGCAGACCGAAGCCCGGGCGCTGCCCGTTGCGAACGTCCTGCGGAATCAGGGGCCGGCTGCCATTCCCTACTGCCTGAGCTCGGTGGTCCTTCTTGCCTCACGGGAAGAGCCCGCAGCGGCGCTGGAACCAAGCCACGAGTTGAGAGCCCAAGAGGCTGCCTATCAGGCAAGCCATCCTCCCTCCGGGTGGGAAGCAAAAGCCAGGCGTGGCGGGATGCTCCGCCGGCAGAGACGGCAAACGGCCACCACTCTGCATAGGAGCCGGAGAGAAGGGCTGGGCTTGGGACAGGTGCAGCCGCGGGACATCTCTATGTCAGACATAGCAGTGGGGTGGCCAAAAGCTGCTTTCTTTCTTTTGTGGCAAAAGAAAGGGCCAGCCCGCCAACAGAGGCGGGTAAAAGACCCGCCTCTGCTGGTGGGCTGCCCCGACACAGAGAAAGAAAGCTGGCAGGCTGCCCTCCCTGCCTCTCCTACCCCCTTCCCTGAGTGAAGAAACAAACACGCATACACACACACACACACACACACACACAAATTACTTACAAATTACATTAATTTTGAATTCCTCCCCCTTCCTCCCACCCACTCACCTTTTCCAGCTGTTTCACAATCACAGAGGATTTCAATTCTGCTCTTGCCTGCCATCATGAACATGTAAAAATATAAAAGGAAAAAGGCAAGAGCTGCTGAGGTCAGGCTGGGTTAGCTGCTGCCAGAGTCCCAACGGATGACTCTGCTTAACTGTTTAAAAAAGCCTCTAAAAAAGTGCCCTCTACAGGAGGAGGCAAAGAATCATGTTCCTTATCTATATAAGGAATTTTTTGGCTTTTAACCCTTGCTTAACTCTGCTCGAGTGATCATAAAGTCAGACTAAACGAGGTACATGGTTCTCCCGCCTCCTCCTGTAGAGGGCACTTTTTTAGAGGCTTTTTTAAACAGTTAAGCACTAAGCAGAGTCATCCACTGTGATTCTGGCAGCAACTACCTCAGCCTTTTTCCTTTTATTTTTTTTTTCCTTTTCATGATGACAGTGGTGAGGCTCTGCCTCCCCGTCACTGGCAGATATCATCTTCAACCTACCACTTATTTAATTAAATTGTGAGATGGTCTTCAATTAACTCATCATATAATCTATTTGACCAGGAATTACTAACTCTCTAGGATGAGACAGAAAATTCATATGAAAAAGTGACCTGTTGTTTAAACTTGTGGCAAGCCCCTATTCCAAATCTGTCTAAATAATGGTAACAATGATCCTGTTATCATGGATCTCCCTTTCATTTAGAGAGAAAAAATGAAAAAGACAGACATGGAGTTGAAGTCTGAGAGGATAAAAAATAAATTACAACCACGACAGATCCAGCCATTCTGTCATATTTTGCTAAAACAAAAAGGTGTCAAATGATGCAGTGAGGGGATAGCTAGATCTTTCAAAACTCTGCAAACAGTCTGAATGGCAAAATGAAAAATTTCAGCATTCAAAAATTTCTAGATTGAAAGAGACTGCTCAAAGTGGGACCAAAATAGTTCCTTATATTGGAATTGGAATTGGAAGTTTATTTATATGCCGCCCTTTTCCCTGGGGGGACTCAGGGCGGCTCACAATCCAAAAGGAAAGGGGGGAAAACAGACTTTTTACATATAAGACAATACATAATTAAAACACAACATTCATACCATTCGGGTGGGTTACAATCTTAGCCCCAGGCCTGACGGGATAGCCAGATTCTAAGGGCTGTGCGGAAGGTCTGGAGGGTGGTGAGGGTACGAATCTCCATGGGGAGATCGTTCCATAGGGTCGGAGCTACCACCGAGAAGGCTCTCCTCTGCGTGGTTGCCAGTCGGCATTGACCAGCAGATGGAACTCGGAGGAGGCCTAATCGATGAGATCTAATAGGTCGTGTGGAGGTAATTGGCAATAGGCGATCTCTCAAGTACCCAGATCCACTACCATGGAGGGCTTTATGGGTGACAAGTAGCACCTTGAAGCGTATCCGGAGATCGACAGGTAGCCAGTGCAGCTCGCGGAGGATAGGTGTTATGTGGGTGAAGCGAGGTGCACCCACAATCGCTCGCGCGGCTGCATTCTGGACTAGCTGAAGTCGCCGAATACTCCTCAAGGGCAGCCCCATGTAGAGCACATTGCAGTACTCCAGCCTAGAGGTCACAAGGGCACGAGTACAGTTATACTACAGTTATGACAAGTATGGCAACTAGAAAAGAATGGAAAAGAAAAAAAGAGGGGGGAAAACAGCAAGACTGCTGGAGTCGTTTCCAATGTCATCAGTAAACAATAGGCTATCTGAAACTTAGTTCAGCTAAAGAGTTGTTAGCCAGTGTGTTCCATTTCCCAACTAGTATTATTTCATCATTATAAAGACATATACACAGAAACACATACAAATCTTTGTTGGCTTATTTTATTATATTGATTAAGACACATGTAGTACAGTAATTGTTGTTTTCCCTATCCTCAATAACCCGTCTTATTAAGTTGTCTGGAAACATATATAGAACTGAAAAAGTATGTGTTATAACAGATTTGTGGAACTCTTTGAAGATGAATCACCTGTGTTCATTCAACCAGAACACTGATTTTCACACATTACATACAGAGACACTGAACATATCTGTTATATAATTTTGCTAAAAGTAAGGGATCACTTTCAGTTTAGGAGTTAGGGTTAGTCATAATTCCTGCCCATGTTGTCTTACTCTAAGTAGTCTATGGTGCTAAATTGTCAATACATTTTTACAAGATGGTGTGGTCTTAAATGTATAATATTAATAGTATAATGCAGGGTTTTCAAAACTCCTGCCCCGTGTGCCGGATAAGTCACACGCTGGCCACACCCATGCCTGGTTTAGCAAAGGGGGGGGGGGAAGTCCTGATACCTCATGTGACGCCACCATGAAGACGTGAGTTTGACACCCTGCTATAGAGGATGATGTAAACTGATTTAAAACCCTGGCAAGATAAAAACCTTTTGGATAGATAGTTCCAGGGTATAGATCATAAGGAACTTAATTGTTCTAAATGAAGAAACTTCAGAAATAACATACCAACACCATGCAGAAATGACCATCTGTTATTTAATAAACTATTGAATTAGTCATAATTCCAATACCATGGACTCAGCATCCATATAGTATTTGTGTGGAAAATACGAACAAGATCCACTAAAAATAATGTTACCTGCCTGAGCAGGGGGTTGGACTAGAACAGTAGCGGTCACCCACTGGTGCTCTATGGACCACTTGTGGTCTGTGAGAAAATTTTGGTGGTCCGCTGAAAATTTATTTGCATTTTTTATATTGCACTAAATCAGGGGTCCTCAAACTATGGCCTTTGGGCTGGATATGCGCAATGAACGTTTGTGTTGCTGCAGAGAGTCTCCCCCTTCTGGGTCTTTTTGTGCAGGTTGGAGTTGGGCAAAAATTCCGACTTGCGGTCTGCTTCAGCCTCCTGGTGTGGAGCTTTGGGCAAAAGTTGGAGGGAAGTGCTGCTGGAGGCAAAGAGCCAGAGGGCCTTGTTCCAGTGGGACTGCATCATGGCCTGGAACTGGCTGATCATCTCAGCCCACTGAGTCTCCAGGCACTGGTACCTGGCCTTGCACTCCTGCAGGTCTTCCCGCTGGTTGGAAAGCCTATGCTCATAGTCCTCAGTGCTTTTGCTGAGCCTCCTTCTTGGTCAGATCCAATTTGAACTGAGCCAGCTGGTTTGCCAATTCTTTCTCATGGTGGCTGCTTAGCTCCAACAACTGCTTCCTGTTGGAGCCCTAAGGAGCCCAGGCGAGGAATGGCTGGAAGGGGAGGGGCAAGTAGAGGCTGGTGAAGCACCCATTGACGTGAGTGATATCGAGTTGGCCACACCCACCCAGTCACATGATTAGGCAGATCATATTAGTGGTCCGGATTTAAAACTATGAATTTAGTGGTCCTGGAGGTCCGAAAGGTTGGTGACCCCTGGACTAGAAAGCATCCAAGGTGCCTTCCAACACTATTATTCCCTTAATTTTAAATTTCACCATGACAAACTACCATTATAATCTGGTAAATTACCATACCGTAATGTTTCTTGTCACAAAAAACTGCATCAGCAAAACCATGCAACCAATGCAGCTCAACAATGCTGAATTTCTGCTGTTTATAAGGTCGTGGATCTTTTGGGAGGTTGTTGTTTGGTGCCTTGCATTTTTTTATGGATTGGCAAAGCTTTTTAGATACAAGCATGGCTGGACTTACTTCCAGATGAGAAAAGAAGAAGACTAAATCCCTCTCTCTCTCCCTATTCAATCCTCGATGAAAACGCTGGTCACTTTTCCTTAGGGAAGATTTAAAGACCCCTCATATCCCTGACATAAATTGTTTCAACTCCTATCCTCAAAACGATGCTATAGATCACTGCACACCAAGACAACTAGACACAAGAACAGTCCACCCCCACCACCCACCCCCAATGCCATCTCTCTGTTGAACAAATAATTCCCTCACCATTGTCTATTCACTAAGGCTGCATTACTATTACTATTAGTCTTCTCATCATTCCTATCACCCATCTCCTCCCACTTATGACTGCAGAACTGTAACTTTGTTGCTTGTATCCTTACGATTTACATTGAGATTGTTTCCTCATTGCTTATTTGTACCCTATGACTATCATTAAGTGCTGTACCTTATAATTCTTGACGAATGTATCTTATCTTTTATGTACAGAGAGCATATGAATCAAAGACAAATTCCTTGTGTGTCCAATCACACTTGGCCAATAAAGAATTATATTCTATTCTATCTCTACTCTATCCTATCTCAGGGGAACTTAGAATAAAACGAGGTCAAAGACACCGCAACCCTTTCCTTCTCAAAACGAGAGTAAACTTCTAAAAAATCAGCCTGGATTTTCCCTCCTCCTATTCTTACCTGCTTGTATTTTACAACGCCTCGTCTAATCACCCCTCCTTTGCCCAAAACCCTTCTCTCCAACACGCTTTGAGAAACGGACGCAGTTTCTCTTTGACTTCCGTGGGATTTTCGCGGACGGAACCTTACGAAAGCCATTGGTTGAAAGCAAAAATAGCCACCCCACACACTGGCCTGAAGTACGCCTGGCCAGAGTTTACATCGGGTGGAGACGATGGATGAGGTAGACCTCCGAGCCCAACGGGAACACAACCACCCAGCCGAGATAGTTCTCGTTGGTTCCCAGCATGCAAACGAGCTTCCTAGAGCGGCGGAGGCTTCCGCCCAACTCCGGAGGGTTTCCTTCACTGGAGCTACAGGGGCAAAATGGCGGCCAAGGCGCCAAATACAAATGTTTGAATTTGGCGAGGTGAGGGCTGACGCTGTCTCTGGCCGACTTGTGCTGAGGGTGGTGAGGCCATGGACGCCTCGGCGTGTATGAAGTCTCTGCTCTTGGCGGCTTCTCAGTACCGAGCTGCCCGCACCCAGCCCAACGCAGCGCTGCTCCAGCGGAATTTAGAGGTGAGAAACCACCCGGTTCAAAGCTCCCGCCCCCCTCTTCTACTTTCGGATATTTTGTACTAGAAACAGGTAGAGAAAGAAGGCGCGTTCAAATAACCGACCCGCTGCTGCCTCAGCGTTATCGAAGTTTTTCCGTGACAATTCCCCCAGTACTGCCTCGTTTTTGCGAACTGTTGAAAGATATGCGGAAGAAGATCCATATATAAACGAAGTGGTGAAGGGCGAATATGTTATGCCCTGGTCGCTCCTGGCGCGAAGACGGCCAGTAATCGTTGAAGAACTGAATGTAGGACGCCGTCCTCAACTGATCCTCGACCTTTTATGTAGGCAACCCCTGCCATTTCGTTTTGGCAGTGACACATGTCAGCCCCTACCGGAACAGGCAAAGACGCCACCCCCAAATCGGTTTGGGGACGTGGCCCAGCTCTGCGGCTGTGATTCATGCATCGGGCTACAGCCATTGATCTTTTGACCATAGGAAAGTCATGTGGTGTGTGTGTGTTTTTCCCCTTGTGCCAAAAAGCCATTGCTCTCACTTTTCTTGCCAACCAATCTCAAGAAGATAACGGGACAGCCATTTGTCAGAAATGGTGTATGGTCTCCTGCTTAAGTGGGGGAGGGGTTGATGTTTGGACTAGATGACCTACAAGGTCCCTTCCAACTCTGTTAATCTGTTAACTCATGGAGAGAAAATGGGAAACTGGGATCCCTTCCTCTCCACAGTGGCTGAGGAGTTTCTTTTCCCTGCTGAAGGGGAATGGAAGTGGTTCTTTAGTCTCTGTATCTCCACTATAACCTTATGGGATCTTAACTGCAGGAATGTCAGTTGTACACCCACCAAGAACAGGCTTTGTCAAGTCCCTTACAAAATTCAGACCAGTAGCAGACCAACCCAACTCACAGGATTGAAAATAGGAGATAGGAACATTGGGCATGTTTTCCACGTTGAGTGACCAGTATAAAAATAAATACAAAGGCAAGGTAAAAATCTAATAATAATGCTTGGATTTAAGCCAGGGAAATAAAGATGGGTTATGGAATCTCTGAAACTAGATATTTAGTCCTTGCAATACTTATTATAGAATACAGGAAACAGTTCTTATGATTTGATTAATATTCTTTCTCAAAGATTCCAAGCCAAATAATTGATGTCCCACCTATGATATAAGACTGATAAGTCCATCTGTTCGTTTTTAGCCATGCCTTGGTAAACCTTTGAGTGAAAATTCCCTTAGAATTGCTCCCTATTGTGCCTGAAAGAGCAAAAGTGGATAGGTATAAATGATATCAAAACACATATGTGTTTAAACAAATGTCTCTTGATAGATGTTTTTGTTGGGGTATAAGTCATACTGCAAGTGGGGGAGGAGAAACATCAACCACTAACTGGTTGTAGTAGTGCTGGGACTCTGCAATCTGCACCTGTGACAGAGGTGGGGTTGGGAGAGTGTTACTTTCTTCCCTCCCTCTAATAAGAAATAACACTTCTGAAACTGGTCTGTACTTCTGTGGGGAAGGTGACAAGACCCACTTCCCTTGCTTCTCTTATCCACTTTGCTTATGGTTGTGACCCATGGCAAAAGAAATAAGAACAGAGGAAAAAAAATCCTCTCTTTTCTGTTTTGCTTCTCATACTATGAGTTATGTAAGAAAAACAAGAAGGAGAGAATAGTGTCTTGGTACCACTTGTTGAATTACAACTATGTTACTTCCAGCAGGTAGCATCAAGGGAGATGTTTTCCCTTGTAGCTTTCTTCTACCCCAGGCTTCCAGTGCTTCACTGTCAATGCAAAATATGAGTCTAAAGTCTGATCAGTCTGAGTTGAGCGTATTTTTATGCCGGTTTCCAAGCTGCATATTTGTACTTTACTGCTCTGTGCAGAAGAGCTACAAGGTCACAGTTATACATAGGCTGACTTCTTAATAAACTGATAGTCAAGTGGGATACAGATATGTTTACTACAGAGCTGTTTTGCAAGTTCTATCTTCTATAGTTGTTTGATAGTTGAACATTTCTTAAAATATGTAATGATGAGGATAATATTGTCTTATTTATTTATAAAATGTATAGACAGCCCGTCCTACCTCAAGGTAATTGGGCACCTATTTTCCAGATGACAAGGACAAAAAAAATCTGATAATAGGGATTAATTGATTTATCTTTGCATATTGTGCTTTGCATCTAATAAACCTATTGTAGTTTTAAAACACATTGCTTCAATGATGTTGCTACATAAGAAAAAAATATCAACAGGTTAATATACCAGTAATTGGCAAATTAAACAAAAAGTAGAGTGTCTCAAGTTGAACTTGACTTGTCACTTCATAGACATAACCTTACAATTTTTCTTAGTAATTGTATAGGTTTGATATATACTGTATATACATATGGCGCTCTCACACACCAGGTTCTGTCACTTGAATAAGGTCATTATATATATTTATATCTTCCATTAGCTTAGAAGTTTTAATTGTCTTTTTTTAGCACTTCTTTTTTTCCCCCCAGGTTATTTCAGGATTGAAATTGACAAAATTGTTTGCATCAAATCATATTTTACCAAGTGAATGCCTCAATTGCTTAGTAGAACTTATTGAGGACCCAAATCTAAGCCCTCCATTAACTTTGAATGTTGTAGGCTTGCTTTCTCAGTTAGGTAAGTTTTAAATGTATTTGAGATGCACTTATAAGTTATTTTATAGCTGGGAATATATGTGACATAATCTTATTGATGGCTCTGATTTCTTTCTTTTTCAAATAGGCTGTGTGTCCTATTACATTTTTAATTAAAGAGGAGTTCACTTGTTATTAGAATCATACTTCCTTGAATGAGGATTAAAAAAAATAATTTATTGCACAGGTTTGGAGCAGAATAGTTTAATTCTTGTAAAAATAATAACAAAGTAAAATAATGATAACTAGCATGATATATACTATTTGTAACATATTCTGTACAACCTTATTTATTTCTATGACAAATTGTGGAATATATAAACAAGTTATTATGACTCATCAGAAATGAATTATCTCCAAAATATAAAATCTGAGGTAGAAAAACAGTTGAAACGTTTTCAGTTTGTTAAATTTAGTTAGTTTGTATTTTGAATATATGCGTACAGATAGTCTTTGATATACAACCACAATTGGGACTGGAAGTTCTGTTGCTAATGATGCGAGTAAGTGAGTTGTGCCTGATTTTATTAACTTTTTTTGCTCAGTTGCTAAGCTAATCCAGTTTCCCCCACTGACTTTGCGTGCCCTGGGAAGGTGCAATTATTTGACTCCAAGATTTTGCTAGCTCCATAAATACATGTCAGTTGCTAAGTGCCTGAATTTTGATCATATAATCACGGAGATACTGTGTCAGTTGTAAGTGTGGGTACTGATTGTAGGACACATTTTCTACACTACAGTAATTTTAAATGGTCATTAAACAAATGGTCATATGTCAAGGACTACCTATATTTCTACGTACAATGTCTAGGGTGAGGATGGAACTGGTTATGGAAAAGTAGAAAAATGATTTTGTGGAGGCTTATCATTTCTGAAAGCTTTTCCAATTTTTTTCAGTTTTTCTGAATATATTTCTTACAGTGTTAATGATACATTTATTCTAGATAATGAAACCGGAGAAGCCCTTCAGAATGCTTACAATCTGTGTGGTGCCCTTGTAAGTGTAATTCTTCGAAGTTCTACAAATCCTATTGACCCAGTAATATTGCAAGTAAGAATGTAATGCTTTATATGTAAGAAATTATTATTATTACATTTATTTATTGTTATTATTTATTTATTTATTTATTTATTGACATTTAAAATATTGGCAGCCAATGGTCTTTTATGTAAATTGTTTCCAGATCCTGTCTCATTAGCATTCAGACTATGCTGAAATACAAATACTAGAAAAATCAGAATAATGTATATTAGTATTTACACAATTTCTATCAGAAATATAATTTTTAATTGATATAGTTTAGAAGCACAATTTGATTGCTTCTTATATTTTTATCTAAAAACTGCTACTTCCAATCCAACCAATGTTTATTATGGCAATAATAAAATGCATTGATCTTTAATTATTATTAACAAAATTTAAAACTATATATAAATGAAATGATATGAAATGCATTATTATAGAACTGTAGTACATTTAGCAGTGGCAATCAGGAAAAAATGTGCTAAACTTTAACTATAACTAGGACAGTACATAGATAGGGCAACAAATAATAGCACAAAATTGGGCAACCTGGAAAATATGACAGAATTCTGATCAGATAGAAGTAATGCCAGGAAACATACTGTCTACCAGACTCCTTTTCTTTTAAAAAAAGAAGATATAATTATATCTTTTGAGATTACCAGTACAGCAAAGGAGCTTAGGCTTTTCATAGTGTCATATTTACACAGGTATCATGTTGCTGAAAAGGAATGTTTTATACACAGAACTGCAGAACTGCCCTCAACCTGGTTAAGATGAAAGCCCCGTGTAATTTCAGAATTCAGACCAGGCTGAAGAGATATAAGATGATGGCACATGCCGATTTGAGAAGAATTTAGGGTATAACTGTAAGATTAGATACTAAGCTTAAAGTGGTGTGAAAATCACTATCCCAGATACGTTGTTTAAGATAACTCCTGACATTTTCAATCCTAATGGACATAGACTTTTAAAAGAGTCAAAAGAGTCTTAAGGACTGGAGTTTGCTAATAGCTTTTGTTAGCCAGGTTGATTTAAAACAATCTCTGAGAATCAATCAAGCCAGACCCATAGATGAAACAAAATCAATTTTAATCAGCGATTAAGGAAATAGACAGTCTCTGGCACCCACAGTAACTGCATCTGCCTATAATCTTGATGCATCTTGGAACTGCAAGTATTCCTCTTGTAAATTTGGCTGGACAGTTTACAAGATATTGAATTGTAAAAATATAAATTTAATAAAGAAGCCAAGAGATGACCTGAACCAAGAAAAACATTGAAAGCCGGAAGAATAAAATGTTCTCCTATTTGAATAGAAGAATTTTATGACAACTCTGGACCCATGTTAGACTATGTTATTGTCCAATAAAAGAAATGCATGCTCCATCAGCTATATCATAAAGTTTTACATTAACTTAGATGTAAAATAAAGGACAACAGTAGTAATGATAATAAATCTCTCTTTAAGCGTTACTCAGATCACCATTTTATTGACTAAACCTGTTGAAAGAAAACAGGTGGATTTATCAAGAAAGAATATTTGGTCTGACTTTGTTTTTGTAATGTTTGACATTGCCCTCTGATAATTAAATTTCATATTTTTTTTGGTTTTGTTTAAATAGTGATTTTTCTAAAAGTGCAATCAGTAGGTTATAATTTCAATACCATTTCAATTGAATAATTTTATTATATCCACCACAATTTTAAGGCACTTGGCCATTTACAACAATTACAAACATTTTAATAAAATATCCATGGTGGAAACAAAATATTTAAATTCTAAAACCAAATAATATAATATATTATATTATCTGATTATGCATCTGAAAAATAAATGCAGATAAATCTAATGCAAACAGTTATACTTTCATTGATTTGATTTAACAGAGTATTCAACTGCTACAGAAACTGACCTACAATGCAAGAATACTGCAAGCCAGTGCTAATATTGAAGACTTAATTTCTTTCCTAATTCTTCGCATGTAAGTTTCTTAAATGCAATTGTTAAATAAATCTGCAGTTGTAGGCACATTTATATCCCTGAATTTTCAGTTCAGTTATTCTGTGTAACTTAACCCATGCAGTCTTGAGATGCATGGAAATATGTGACAACTGAGTTTAAATTTGGAGGCATATTGGACTGTTTTCTAGAAGTTTAGACTAGGCTTTCTAATTGGAGATGTTCCTGCTACACTAGTGCAAGAAAGGGAAGATACTTTATCCTTGTATATTAATCCCTGCTTTCTTTGAGCATTCCTCATGGTTACCATCAGTGTGGTCTATCCAGTGGTGGGTTGCGGATTCCGTTCCAACCGGTATGGTTGGAACGGGCTTGCTGGCGTCTACATGAGTGCGCGCAGCCCATGCGTGTGTCTTGGAGCTTCTGTAAGCCTCCGCAATGCTCCAGCTTCTCAGCTGAGTGTCACGCAGGTGCTGTACATGCTGTGCACATGCGCAGAAGCGCTGAAGACGTAAAAGGACGGTAAGAAGCAAGGGCAGGCGGGCCCTCCGGACCACAGTACTGGAACGGTATCCGGTGCTCTGGGCTGGCTCTGGTATACCCATACCGGGGCGTACCACCTGCAACCCACCACTGGTTCTATCACATATGAAGATTTTGAACATACAAAGCTTACCTAAAGCTTTAGAATAATACTTGATTGCTAAAATTCTTGCCATTCCCATCATGAGAGTTTCAAGCATTTATGACAACCATGACCTGGATGACAGAATCTCCATAGACAAATTCCAAGAAGGTTTTGAGTCTCTACTAGTTATGAGACTATGCCACAGGAATGTCTCTCTTTTTGTTTGGTCAGCTGCTACTGCATAACATAATAGGACAACCCAAACAATTATCCTATAGAATATACAATAGAAGCCAGCTGTCCTTAACATTAGTATATAACCGTGATGGCGAACCTATGGCATGCGTGCCACAGGTGGCATGCGGAGCCATTTCAGGGCACACAAGGCGTTGCCCTGTCAGCTGGCCAGCACGCATGTGTGCACTGGCCAGCTGACTTTGGCTTTCTTTTGAGGTCATTTTTTGCCCTCCGGACACTTCCTTGAAGCGAAAAACTGGCCCTACAGGGAAACCAGAGGTTCAGGAATGTACTTCCTGTTTGCTTGTAGGGCTGATTTTAGCCCTCTGGAGCCTTCAGAAGGCTTCTCTGAAGGTACTGGAGTGCAAAAAAACGACCCTATGAGCAAACCAGAAGTCACTTCCAGGTTGCTCGTAAAGCCGGTTTTAGCCCTCCGGAGCCTTCAGGAGGCTTCCCTGGAGAGCTAAAACCTCCCCTACGAATAAACCGGAAGTGGCTTCCAGTTTGCTCGTAGGGTTGTTTTTTTCCCCCTCTGGAGCCTTCAGGGAAGGCTCCTGAATGCTCCGGAGGGCTAAAACCGCCCCTAAGGATAAACTGCGTGTTACTTCCGGTTTGTTTGTAGGGTCATTTTTTTCCCCTCTGGAGCCATGAGGGAAGCCTCCTGAAGGTCCCTGAAGGTTCCGGAGGGCTAAATCCGGCACTATGAGCAAACCGGAAGTCCGTTCCTGAACTTCTGGTTTGCCCATAGGGCCAGTTTTTTGTTTTCGCCCTCCCCAGGCTCCTATAAAGCCTCTGGAGCCTGGGGAGGGTGAAAAAAGCACACTAAAAATGGGGAACACTGGTCGTGCGTGCATGCGTGCTGGGGTCTTATGCATAGCATTATGGGTATGGTACGCCCGCACATGACCCCCCTGCACTCCCACCACTTTTGGCATGCAAGCCACAAAAGGTTCACCATCACTGGTATATAAGCCTATAGTTATTGCAGAAGTGGTTTGTCCTGAACATTTAGTAGAATAGGTCTCCTAGTATTCAATGCATCCAAGTATCACATAGTGAGGTGGTATTTATGAGCATTTACAAGTATTTTTAGCACTTTATTATTGACCACCTAACTATAGGCAATCTCTTCTCAACCAGCTGTCAGTCACCCTATTTTTCTCTTTTTATTGCTTAATAAAGTGAATAAAGTAATTTGAATAGTTTAAATGCTGAATTTGTATTTTTCTTCAATGTTGCCTTAAATCACTAACATTTACAGTCAGCTATATAAGGCTTAATAATTCAGAAAATATTCACTTTGCTATACAATCTAGAAAACATTAATTTTAGTATATACATAGATTTGTATCTTAATAGATACAAATGCTAAAATTAATGTTTTCTACATTAATGTTTTCTACATTAATGTTAATTAATTAATGTTAATTAATTAATATTAATTTATTAATGTTAATTAATGTTAATTAATTAATGTTCCCTAGATTGTATAGCAAAGTGAATATTTTCTGAATGAATAATGATTAAACTGTAAATACTAGTAAATATTGAATTATTTTAAAATATTTAATGACTTTTTAAAAATCTTCAGACAGTCTACAGAAGATGAGTTAACTATACCATGCCTAGGACTTTTGGCAAATCTTTGTCGACATAATCTCACTGTTCAAACATATATCAAATCATTGGTAAGAAATTTGCTTTATTGAAGTATTTATTAAAACATTATTTCCATAATTTAATAATTGTAAATCAAAGTAATTTTGGTCCATAAAAGGTCACAATTGCTTATTTAATCTGCAAACTTTTATTTTTGTGCGATTTTGATGTTTTTTCTCATTCACTTTTATTGTGCAAAAATACGAGATATTTTATCTAAAGCGATTCTACTTTTTTCAATCAACTTTTATTCTATTATTCTGTAGTTCCACTATGAAAGGATCAGATCCATATTCATTATAATTAAATGGAATGTAGATATCTGTGACCATACATTTACAGACAGTTAACGTTTCCTAATACATTTCCAATTGTGTTTACTTGCTTAAATGATTGTGTAAACTAAAATATGTCTTCCTGGTTTTTGAAGATCTATGATTGAAATTGAGCAAAGCTTAAACTGAGTTTTTCATAGTTAAGAGATCTCAGAATGTTGATCACTTAATGCTAAAAAAATGAGCATGTTTACTGTTATGAATGCTGAATGTTATATCTTATGATTACAAAGTCTGTAGGTTTTGTTCCTAAATAAAATTATCCACATAATTTGCTTAATTAAGTTATCTTTTTATAATTATAATGTAAATGTAATATAATATTGATATGTATGTTACAGTGCAGTATATTGTAGGTAGCATAATATTTTACAAATATGGCAGTCATGTCCTATGCATTATTTAGGTGTGTGTGTGTGTGTGTGTGTGTGTGTGTTTTCGTGGATCTTCATGGGTACAGGTATGCAGGTCTTGGTGTATTCGGGTCTTTTCCCGTGTAAGATTGAGAGTTGCCAAGATACTCTCAATCTTACACGGGAAAAGACCAAGTACACCAAGATCTGCATGCATGCCTATATATACAACCACAAAGCCTGTTGTTGCATTTTTAATCATTTTGACTAGATATTTTAATTGTAAGATTTTAAGGAGTACATTTTCAACTAAAAGAAAATTATTGTAGTGCATATAATGCCCTGAATTAGGCTGCAACTTTAATCTCATTGCATTTTTAAAGGATTTTTTTTTCTCTTTGTACTAGACGAATGTGAAAGGTTTTTATCGCACTCTGATCAGTTTCTTGGCCCACAGTAGTTTAACAATGGTTGTTTTTGCACTTTCAATATTATCAAGTCTTACATTAAATGAAGAAGTTGGAGAAAAGGTAAGCCTGACTCAATTTAAAAGAAGCTTCTGCATAGTATTTATATATCTATTCCTTTATTTACTATAATTTCTACATCACATAATTTCCAATGGCTCTGAGTAGCTTACCTTAAGAAACATTTTTTTTTAAATTACAATCTAATAACAATATCCCTTAACAATAATCTTATCAAGTGCTGCTGTTGATCGGACAACCCAGCCCATTATCTGGCACACCTTTGGAAAATTCCTTGGAATAGCCTTAGGAAATCTTGGAGATTTAAATTGTGTGATCTGGTTAGCTGACTAAATAAGTCCTTCTATCCTAAAGAGAGTCTTAGTATGGGAAGTTCTAAAGACATGAGAAGGATTTGCCTGTGACAAAGTATTGATACAAATACCCACAATCAGTAGGTATCTCATATATTCTAAGAAAAAAAAACTATGTCTAGTATTCGGAGTCCTAAATTGGGCTTGATACTCACAGACTCCTAAGTAAGACAATTTGAAGTTCCATAAGACCAAAAATCTGATAGCCCCTTCCTTCCATTGAATTCAATTGACTTGAGCTATGTAATGTAAAATTCATATGATTGTAAATCAGTTTTGTTTGTTTAGCTGTTTCATTCCAGAAATATTCACCAGACTTTTCAGTTAATATTTAATATCCTTGTGAATGGTGATGGAACACTAACAAGAAAATATTCTGTGGATCTGCTTATGGATCTCCTGAAGAATTCCAAGATTGCAGATTATCTTACCAAGTAGGCTTTACATAATAAATAATATTTTTTTACATCCCTCTAATTATATATAAATATATTTTACATTTCTTGTAAACATTTGTCCTAGTTGGTTCTTATTGAATGATTTCATTTGCTATATTCTTCCAATCTTTTCTTTGATTCTTTGGTTCTTAAGATATGAATTAAATTCTATAGTACTTTCCTATAGCTTTAATTTCTATTTAATGTAAGGTAATAAGAAATCATTCTCTGTCAGGACATGTCAATAATTGGGCTAAATCAGGTTATACAGCTAGTTTTTTCTAAAATTTTAATTAAAAATATTGTATATTGTGAAATGCACCATTTTAGATGTGGGTCCCTTGTTTTAATTACATAAAAAGCTGTAACAGAATAAGCTGCATGTCAAGCCTGAATTGATCAGGTTGTGGGATTTGACATCTGGGTTGCCTCGGAGTTCGATTTGTGAGGGATGCATTACTTGGAACCTGACACTGCAGCTGCAGGGCTAGGATCATTCTCCTTTCAGAATTTTCATCTTGCTGATAAGTATTTCAAATATTTTTTTATTCTACACCATTAACAAATTAATATACAGCATTGGTTTTCGTTTACCAAATGTGAACATGCTTGGTTTTGGGGTAGGACTTGTATTGGGACCATGTTTTAAAAAAAATCAACTTAGGGCTTATTTTGGGATAGATCTTTTTTTCGGGGAAACACAACAGTTCACAGCTAATGATTGGCTGGAAAATGGCAGCAGTAAAGTAGTTTGATTTACTTTACTTATCTGGTCCTACGGAATGTTTCAGAGCTCACGTTAGCAAAGCAAAGCAAGCCATTCCATTGTTGGGCTGCACAGAGCAATCTCTCAAGCGGCTGCCATTTTCCAAGTGGACCCTTCTGAGATCTTATCATGTAGCCACAAGCTGATCCTGAATGCAGCCACTCTGAAAGTGACGGCCACTTGTGGGATTGCAGCAAGCACAGTCCCAGGAACTAAAAGCTTTCTTTTGCTTTGTTAATGTGAGCAAAGCAAAGTAAGGCTCTCTGTTACTGGAATCCCCTAAGGGGCTATCAGTTCTGGAAAAGCTGCTTCAGGAATCATGCCACCCACCCACAAGCATGTATCCAACATGCCACTATGTACATGCTGGAAGAGGAGGCTTCTGCATTGCACAAGTGCATGTAAGCTAGAAAGAGCACGCTTTGGCGCAAGCACACTCTTGAACGCAATCTTGTATTTCATAGTTGGTGTCTTGGGGTGGGGAGATAACACACAACCTTGCCTGCCAGTTTCCTCATTAACTTTGCTTGTGGAAAATAGCAATGAAGTTGCAAATGGTAATTATGTGACCACAGGATTCTGACTGTTATAAGTGTGAGTCAGTTGCCAAGCATCCAGGTCAGGATCACAAAACTGCTGGTATCATGCCTAGAAGTTCAAGAAACAGACAGTAATGTGTGTGTTTGCTAAATCCCTTATCGAGTAATTTTTATTTTTGCTTATCAAAATATTCATAATTTCAAATTTTTAAACTTCTTTTTTTCTTCAAACTATAGGTATGAACATTTTACATCTTGTCTTAATCAAGTGATAGGCCTCCTTCATGGAAGAGATTCTGATTCTTCAGCAAAGGTACTTTCTAGGTGCACAATAGTGTGTGTGTGTGAAGTAATCTTTTATATTATTGGTGAAATGCAGTAAACCACAATAATAAAAGTTACATCAGTGAATCTACATAACATCTACACAATCTACATAATTCAAATGATTAAAGTAAGCTTAATATTAATGAGGAAAAATAAACTAATAAAAACACCATGTAATATCAATTTAAGATTAATCTTAAATCATTAATCTTAACTCTATTAATATTAATGTTAACTCTAGACCATGTAGAAGCATATTACTTTATTTCTCATTTTTAGAATATAAAATGTTTCAAAAGTTAATAACAAATATACAATATATCTTACATCCATTCCTTAACATCAGGAAAATAAGTTTCTTTCCATTTACATACATTTATAAAGCCTTGATAAAACTAAACCTCTCCTTAAAGTTCCCAATTTCATATTTTAAAAAATAGTTCAACTATTCTCTTCACTTTTGGGAGCATTCTCTGGGACCCCACACTCCTGGCTTTTCAGAAATATCTGAAGACCTGGCTCTGCTGTCTTTCTTGGGGTTCATACAGGAGCATGCAGCCATGGAGCTAGTTAGGCCTCCCTTCGTCTTTTTAATTTTAATTATTTTAATCCTGTTTTTCTCCTAATATAAATGTATATAACCTATATGCTTTTATATTGTAATTGTACACTGCCCAGAGTTGCTCTCTGATGGAGATGGGCAATTCCTAATTTAGATAGATAGATAGATAGATAGATAGATAGATAGATAGATAGATAGATAGATAGATAGATAGATAGATAGATAGATAGATAATGATAAATCAATAAATGATAGATTGATAGATACTGTAGAAGATAGATAGATAGATAGATAGATAGATAGATAGATAGATAGATAGATAGATAGATAGATAGAATAAATTAAATAAAAAAACAAAACAAAACAATGAAAGAGCCAGCTTAGTGTGGTGGTAAGGCATCAAGCTAAAAACAAGAAGACCACGAGTTATTAGTCCTGCCTTAGGTATGAAGCCAAGCTGGAGTGGCCTTGGACCATTCATGGTCTCAGCCCTAGGAAACAGGCAACAACATGCTGGGACCTGCCCAGGCGATTGCCAGGAGTGTTCTCCCTCCGCCCCAAAGTTCAACTATGATATAGCTTTACCATCTCCCCTGTCTATGCTAACATGCTATAACTTGAAATAAAAAAAGAACTGCATAAAAAGAGCTCTGTTGTTTAGACAAACACACACAAAGAATTAACATTCGATTTTTAAAAAATATTCTTTGATCAAACAATATTTTCTGATGAATTAACCTCATTCATCAATCGTATTTTATATTTCTTAAGACTTGAATCATTGATTTTCCAAGACTTGGGTATACATTTATTTACATAGCTGCCTTTCAGTTCCTACTATTTCAGTTCTTTGTACATCCAGTTATAAAATTTAATATGTTAGACAGCTTTTCTAGATAGCTTTCCTTTGGATACCTGTCACACTTCTCTATTCACTGTCCTAAATTAGCTCCTTTTCTATCTCATCAGTGCTGTCCTCAGTTATACACTCTGCAGATTTTCCTTGCTGATTCTACTTGCTCCAGGTGGATCTTTCATTGCATATTTCTTCTTCCTCTAGTAATCCTCCCTTCTTTTCTTCAACTGCTTGGTCATATTGTTCCTTTACAATACAAATAGCAGTTCCATTTCACAGAAACTGACCGCATCAACCAAAATCTTTGCTTGACAAAATTTGTTGGATGGAGATTATGGAAGGGTCAGGCATCAATGATTCTCGGAATAAAGCATCCTTGTATTGATAAGGGAAAGGAGTTATTTTCAGTCATTGAATACCAGAAGAAAATAGTGGTTTATTTTTCTATGTCCCTTTGTAATTCTTCCCCTTTGTATGCTTGTGTAGACTTTCTGTCCTGATTCTGACCCTCTGTGTGACAGTATGTGTTTCTGTGCCTCTTTGTGCCCTTTCCTATCTGTTTCATTTTCTGTGCCTGTGATCTATATCAGCCGTTTTGTGGTTCTGTGTGACTGTCCTAGACTGTTCATGTCTATTACTTTGCTCTTCTTTCTGATTTTTTAAAAAAACAACTGAAAATGTAGATAGTAGGAAAACTATCAACTTTTTCTTACAGACCACAATACCCTAAGAGCCTGTTTGTTATTTGTCACACTTTCGCAGATTCATTTGCTCACATAGCATCTTCTCGATCTTTGCATAATCAAGATGCAATCCAAAATGATTAATGCTATGTTATGTCCTGGGATAAACTAAAACTTCTTGAAGAGATAGTTTGCTAATTTAAAAAAAAAAATCAAACATCAATGCTGCAATGCTTAAAATACTGTGTCAGGGTTCCAAGAAACATCCGCAACGAAAGAAAACTCCGAGGCTTGAGTTTCCTCAAAGTTCCACTTTATTAGAGATGTCATGTTGGCACATCTGGGAAAACCCAAATCTGAAAGCTTCCAGGTTTTCCCACGCAGTTGAAAGGTCAAGATCCTGCCTCAACATCCAAGATCCTGCCTCAACACCCATAATTTTATCACATAGAAAGATTCCTCCCATCCACATCCGTCCAGGTGCAGGGACAAAGCGACCGTGACTTTCTGAGAAAAAAATGTTGTTATGGCTACAGATCACCCATACTCTGTATAATCCCCCCTCCCCTTTTCCTACAGTAGAAAGTGTGGCAGGCCTGAAATCCAAAAAGTAAAAAAATGACTTCCAGGTCTGATATAGTGAATGAAATGAACAATTTTTAGTGTGATTCAACAATAAAGCTTTGCATCATAAATCTGAAATTGTAAATATTAGTGTAAAGAATGTTATTCTAATAATTCTTGTGTTTTTCAGATATTAGAATTGCTACTTGCATTTTGTTCAGTGACACAACTCCGTCATATTGTATGTCAAGCAGTACTGGAACCAATTGTAGCAGTCTCTGCAAGCACAAGACTTGCAACTCGTGCTAAGAATTCTGACTCATCTATTGTTTTAGTACATTGGTCAAACCAGCCACTAGAAGTATCTGAAAAGTGTTCAAATCTTGCTTTGGAGCTATTCAGGGAGCTATTTGAGGTAATGAATTCAATGTGCTTTGGCTGTCGTATTGGGTTACTTCTAATTTTTTGTAGGAGGAATGTTTATGGTAGCAAAAAAATTATCAAGGAATCTGGTAATACTTATTTTTACTAATAAATTTGATTAAAAAGCTTATTTCGTGAACTTCAGTTCATTTCATCAGATGTAAGGAGTAGCTAGTTTGATACCAGATTTAAATTAGGATGGCAAGGAAGGATGAGGAATAGTATAGAATCTGCATAGAATCAGGAGGACATTGTTAGCATTTGATCACATAAGAGAAAAATATATGAAGACACTTTTTAACCCGTGTGTATAGTTGTTAGGGGCCTGTGAAGTAATAAAATATTTATAAAAATGAACATTTGAAAATATTTAGGCAAAAATTAAAGCTCTTACAAATTTTCTTATTTAAAAAAATATTTTATTATTTTCCTCATCTAAGGACCTATTACCTACAATTTTGTAAATTCTTGTAATAAAATAACTCATTAATTATTATTTCATTTTTTTAAAAGGGAAAAGATAAGATTGTGGTTATGGAAATCAGATCAACAATTAACAGTTCTATTTTTGTAAAACAATGGTGAAAAATAGTCTATTTAAGCTAATATGTCTAAACTATAACCCTTTTAAAACTACAAACTAATAAAATTAAGCCTTGGTAGCACAGTGGTTAGAGTGCAGAACTGCAGGCTACTTCTGCTGCCTGCCGGCTGCCTGCAATTTGGCAGTTTAAATCCACCAGGCTCAAGGTTGACTAAGCCTTCCATCCTTCCAAAGTGGGTAAAATGAGGACCCAAATTGTTGGAGGCAATATGCTGACTCAATAAAACCGCTTAAAGAGAGTTGTAAAGCACTATAAAATAGTATATGTCTAAGTATTATTGGTATTGCTAAGGTCAAATCAAATTTATATAAAATTTTATGGTTGGATTGTATTTTTAAAAATAATAAATTTGACTCCAATTTAAGTTTGGTGACAGGATGATTATTTAATTGTTTCAATGCCATTAAATTGATAATATTTCTGTTATAGGATGTTATTGATGCTGGCAATAGTGCAACTGCTGAACGCTTTGTGGATCTTCTTTTGCCCATTCTTCTCGACCATCTTCAGTTTCCTGACCACATACTAGAAGATCTGTTGAAAAAGAAAAAATGTGAACGAATGATCAAGACTATTGATATCTTGATAAATATCCTTCTTGAAAATTTTTCTTATTGAAGATTGCGGGGAAAAAATCATGCATTTGAAATAAGTTAAATACATTTTAATTACATAAAGCTTAAAACAAATTCTCTATTGGATAAAAAAGAAAAAAAGATTTAAGACAAAATAGAGACACTCATCTAGCTAATTTTAAAACAGATAAGGATATTAAACTTTTTAAAATGTTTAAACATTTTCTTAGTGTTTTATATAGGAAATGCATATGTAATAATGCATCAATAATTGGCACTTAATAACTGAGCAGATTTCTTGATATTTACTTATTTTCCTTTCAATGTCTGTATTTTTATTGCATGATACCATATATATCTAGCCGAAATATTTGCCATTATAAATTTATAATATTCAACAGAAATTAAGAAAAAATAATAATTTATAATTTTATTATAATTTATAATAAAATTATAAATTATTATTTGACTTATTTGGGAAATTGTGATAAAATACAGAAGAGCATTCTTCATTTGCCAGTTATTGTGGACTTTGCTTAAAGATTCCCAAGTTTTGAACAAGTTACTTTGAATTAGATTTATTTTCCTGTTTAGACTTTCATTTTGCATCATTAGGAAGTTTTACTTACAGACAATCCTTGCTTACTGATCACAATTGAGACCAACAATTCTGTCACTAAATGCCATAATGGCTAAGTAAAAAAATCAGGGGACTTAAAACTTTGCATCTGCTTTTGATATTAAGCAAATTCTTGCACTCATCCAGCAAAATATCATGGAACAGCAACTTGCAATTTCCCTTCCACGTTCTCCATGAATTCTGCTTGTTAGAAGCTGTTTGTGAAACATGTAAATAGCACTCATGTGACCGTAGATGCTATGGTATGAGGGTGGATTGCAAAGCTGGTTTTTTTTCCTAACCAGAAGATAATATATATAGTTCAAGGTTGAACTGTGAAGCCTTTGATGTTTTTGAGCTTTGTTGTTTGCTTGCAGATGGTTTATTACCCATCTAGGTGCAGAATTTGCTTCCTATTTGCTCCCTGGTAATGTAAAAGCTTCCAGTATTGCCTTCCAGTATTAGTGGATATATGATTTTTTTTCTTTTGTAGTTCCTTGATTAGGGTATTTTCTTTGGATTGTTTGTTTGATGTTAATTCCTCCTTTCTTTTTCTCCAACCAGCAAACTTTGAAAGGTTGTTAAACAAAGAATCAGTAAGTGAGGAATATAACAGTATTCATTAGTGAATTTGACCATAAATTGAATATTTCAGAAAAACAGAATCCTTGACAGAATGTACCTCTTTGTGTAGATGATATGCTGAAAATGCATGTCATTAAAGTTTTAACAGCTAGCAAGTGTGCTACTTTAATAGAAAACCAATTTACTTCTAGTGGAATTGATTTTAGTTTTGGGACAAAATTTGTGGACTGTGAATTGAGGTAAGCACAACCTAGTATTTTTATAATTCCTTTTTATTTTTTCCAACTTTGGAAAACTTTGTAACTTTGTATTTCAAAAGAATAAATCAAAATTTTGCAGGGAATAGTCCCTATTATTATGAGCCGTGATGGCTCAGTGGTTAGAATGCAGTACGGCAGTCTTCTTTTGCTGACTGCCGGATGACTACACTGACTGCATTTTGGCAGTTTGAATCTCACCAGGCTCAAGATTGACTCAGCCTCCCATCCTTCGCAGGTTGGTAAAATGAGGATCCAGATTGTTGGGGGCAATATGCTGACTCTGTAAATTGATTAGAGGAGCTGTAAAGCACTGTAAAGTGGTATATAACTAAGTGCTATTACTATATATTATAACCAAAAATTTTAGCCCACTTTATCATCTTTAAACTGTTCTTCATGTTTCAAACTGTTTCAAAACAGTTGTTTCAAAAGCTTATCTATGTTACATGTTATGTAACATGTATAAGCATGTTTCAAAAGTTTATATATTGCAATTACATGCTCATTATCACTACACAATAGTACTTAAAATTCTACCTTATTTTGCCCAAAACCATGTCTTTATTTTTTTTAAGCTTCCTGATAACTGCAGATGGAAAGCCATTGACAACTATATCCTTCTGCCATTACTTGCTCTCTTGTAAAAGTAATTATTTTAATTTTGAATGCTTATTCATTATAAAATGTTCTCTTAATATTTTTTAGCAAACTTTCTGCTGAGCTAATCTTAAAAACACTGGATCTGATGAGTAAGCTTAAGCAGCTGGTTCCTAATATGGAAGTCAGTTTTTACAAAGTTCTTCAGGTACAAAGTTTTAAATATTTATATTAATCATTCTAAAAATGATACATGTCATTCTGATCATTTTCTAAAAGTGACTATTGGACTTTTCAAACCAACCTTCCATAGCCTTTAAAAACATAAGTATAACCTGGGGAAGTGAAAAAGGACTAGAAGGTGATGCCAAAAATGTATCACTTGAACTGTTTGTACAAAATCCTGTGTAAACCACTGTTGACTGTTTTGAAAAAGAAAGGTTTTTTTAAACTAAAAAGTGTTCTATATTTAGGACCAACGCTTGGTTACCCCTCTGGCTTTTGCTTTAACATCAGACCACAGAGAACAAGTTCAAGCAGGACTTAGAATATTGTTTGAAGCAGCCCCATTGCCAGACTTTCCTGCCATTGTGTAAGTTTCCTATTGTTTCTTTTTTAAAAATTCTACCTTTCATAAAAATGTTTTTGAAAATCTACCTTGAGTCACTGCCATTATTTCACATTTTGATCTTATTCTATAAGACACACACTTTCTCACAAATATCACCTTTTATGTGTGATGCTTTTATTAGGCTTGGTGAAAGTATTGCAGCCAATAATGCTTACAAACAACAGGAATCTGAGCATGTCTCTAAAAGAAGAAGTCACCTGCAGGCATCCATGACTTCTGTAAATTCAGTAAAGCCCTCTAATGTTTGCCATCCCAATGATGGTGATGCTGCAACTTTCAACATTCAGGACCTGATTCACAAACTCCAGTCTGGCTTGGAGGTTAGTGCTTTTAACACAAACATGAAAACATTTTTGTCTTGATCACAGTACAGTGTAGCTCAGTGTGGGACTTGAATCTACAGTATTCAGAAATTTGGACAAACTCCACTAAATATCCGAGTGAAGTAAATTGATTTTGTAAGACAATAAATATGAAGCCTTGCTTATAATTACAATGCTTAAAATTAATATGCTATAAAAACAATTAATATGGAAATAAATGGATTTTCATTTGTTTGGTTTTGATACACATTAGTTATAGGGGCACAGAAAACTTTGCTATGCAGTATTTCAATAATTATATTAATACCATTAATACCTGGGTTATGTTTGACATCAGTTTGTGAATAGAATTTGTGTAGTTATTCCTCATATCAAGTTTTTTATTTGTCCATATAGGTACAATTTTGAATTAAGATTTGCATATTGCTTTAGCTTATATTATGAACATTTCTAACAGATGAAGGAATCAGTCACAGACATCAGGGTCTCTGAAATAATAGAAGTATATGAACAGAAACTGTCTGCATTGGCAGTGAGTATATGTAATAAGCCTTTTTTTTTCATGTGTGTGCTCAATATGCGGTTCATTTTGCAATAATTTTCTTTTAAGTCCAAGGAAACAAGGTTGCAGGACCTTTTGGAAGCAAAGGCGTTAGCTCTTTCTCAAGCTGATAGACTTATTGCCCAGTATCGTTGCCAGAGAGCTCAAGCTGAATCTGAGGTAGGTAAAGCTGAATTATCATATAAGGATTAATTTATTATGTACGTACATCTGTCAATACAAAATTGCTCATGTAATTTGCTTTATTTTGTATTTGAAAATAAACTAGATTATATATTTCACTTACTTGGCGCTATCCTTTTATGATTATATATATTTGTACATCTGCAAATTACACTTTAAAGGCTAATTTGCTGTCTGGGTTCTTGAAATCTAAAAGCCTTAAGTGCTGGTTTAGTATTAGCATGGTTGATTGCTCTAGTGTCCTAACATTTCATTCACACAATGGAACTGTCATTTTGCACAAATTCCAAAAGGCTAGGACGCTTGCTTCAATACTGAAGGATACAGAAAGAAAAAATGAAGATCTGGAGTCACTACTGAAAGCACAGCAGACAGAATCTGAACGGGCACAAAGTGATATTGAACAACTATTTCAGCATAATCGGAAACTGCAAACAATAGCAGAAGAATATGAGATACTGAAAAGATCTTCCATTGATCTGCTTCAAAAGTAAGATATAACTCTGCTAAGCATTTCTCTATAGAAAGCAAGAGAGAGAGATTGCATTCAGACTATATATAATTATTTATATCATCAAAAAGGATACATATGAAGATTTAATTTTTTGACAAATAGAATTTATAGGCTCTATAATTAAAGGAACATTGCTATGTGTCCAACCAATCTAGTTATATCTAGCATTATAAATATTTTGCTTAAAGAACAATATTGGATCAATTTCAATAAAATCATTTTATCTTAAATAAAGTAGCTAGTGCGTGAGCATATATATATATATATATATATATATATATATATATATATATATATATATATATATATATATATATATATATATATATATATATATATATATATATATATTTCAAAAGCATCCACATAAGAATTGAAAAACTATTTTGCCATGGAACCCATGTGAACTTAATTTGATATTTACAGGTAGTCCTTGACTTACAATCATTCGTTCAGTGACTATTCAAAATTACCATGGTGTTAAATGAAGGCATTCCAACCTATGGAGAGCCTCCACGTTTACATGATTGCAATCTGGAGACTGATCTCTTGAGGGCTGGCTAGAAAAGCTCCATTCCAAAATCCCAGCAGGGTTATGGCATGGACCATTTTCAACCAGTCCCCAGATCCAGATCTTGTCTCTGAAGGCTGCCTCAAAAAGCTTCATGCCAAAATCTGAGGAGAATTTTCAGCCACAGAATGGAAATGCTTCAGAAGCCTCTTGATTCTGGGACTAAATATCCAAGTGCTTCTGAAACCCTTGAAGACTCTTCCCCAACACTTCCATGCAGCCTCTTGCAGCAAAGTCTGGGGCGTGCAGCTTCTTTTTGACTTTCCCCCTACATTGATTGTGTGAAGCTGGCAGAAAGTTGCCTCACCTAACGCATGAGACATTCATTTAATGATGGCAGCCAGGATTACCTTTATTGTCATTGCTATGCAAAATAGTTTGCACTTTATGATCACATTTTCTTAGTGATAACAATCCTGATTCCAATTGCCCTAATATGTCTAGGACTACCTGTAAGTGCCAACAGTTCCTCAGTCAGATGAAGGTATCCTTCCTTTCTGCATGGGCTGAAAAAAGGCTGTCCAAAAAAGAGATTTCTACTCTTCAAACAGTGTTGGTTGAAATTTATCAGATATTGCAAAATTTAGATAGTAAAGGCATATAAGTTTTCTCAAATATTTTAAATGTAAATGCAATAGCTAGCCATTGCTGAGCTTTTAAATAAAATATTAATTCAAAATTTGGACAAATCGGAAGTTTTTGAAAGCTAACAGTTAAATTGAACCCTTTGCTAATCTTCATCTACATAGGTATAAATTTCATAAGATCATATTACTTGTTTGTGAAAACAACAATAATGTTTGGCTAGCAAACTGCAAAATTAGGTCTGAATGCTTAATCTTATCCATGAATCATTTCAGTTATTTTTTGTACTGTTTTTTAGTTGTGGGAACTTTTATCATATCCTCTAATAGATAAGGGTACATGGTGGTTCAGTGGCTAAGACACTGAGCTTGTAGATCAGAAAGATTAGCAGTTCAGCGGTTCGATTCCCTAGTGCCGTGTAATGGACTGAGCTCCCGTTACTTGTCCCAGCTTCTGCCAACCAAATGCAAGTAGAAAAATAGGGACACCCTTTGGTGGGAAGGTAACAGTGTTCCGTGTGCCTTCGGTATTTAATCATGCCGGCCGCATGACCACAGAGGCATCGTTGGACAGCTCTGATTCTTTGAAACGGATATAAGCACCGCCTCCTAGAATCAGGAACGACTAGCACATATGTGCAAAGGGAACCTTTACTTTATTTACTAATAGGTAATGCAAAGTGATAGAAATATAAGCAACTGAAATCACAAGTTTTGCACAAAATCTTTTCCCAAAAATAAAAAAACCCTCAAAGAATGAACAGAATTCTAAGAGAAAAAATGCCTGATTGAAGTAATGTAAAGAACTTCTTAAGAGTTCACAAGGTTGTTTGAAAATTGGGAAGTATCTTGGTGAATAGCTTGTTTATCTGTAGATCTCAAAACACAATTTGTATAAGTGAAAGTATAAGTAAAAATTAACTGCAGATGTTACATGTTTCTTGTTGATAGATCAGATTCTGTTGTCTCTTTTATTACCAGAAAATAAGTTTATTTTTATTGTTCAAAAATCATATTTATATTCCACACAAGCTGCATAGAGCTTAAAGATTTGTCATGCAATTAATTGGTGACAAGATTTTTTTTTTAAAAAATGGGTACTCTGATCAGAATTCCTCATGGAATATGTTTCAGCACTGAAAGTTGAATTTAAAGTGCTAAACGCACAATTCCAAACACAGAGAAAGAGGATAAATGTTTTCAATTTGATAGGAGGTTCTAATATATATTAATATAAAACAATATTTGTAGCTCAGGGTTAAATTAAGGTTTTGTTGAACTGATGATATCTAGTTAGGTAATGAAACATTTGCAAGAAAGCAACCAAACTCAGAGAGCACCAAAGACCCCACACTCTAATATATCAAATATTATAGTATGAAAATTGCATAGCATTCATTCCTTTTAATAGTAATAATTTGAAATTTTTAGGCATGAAACTATAGAAAAGCAGTATAACAATCTGCAGGGAATGTGTAATTCACTGAATAAACAACTTGAGACCCTTAAAAGACTGAATGAATCGCTAAAGCAACAGAATGAAAAGTAAGTTAAGTTTTTTGTAAAGTTTAAATTAAATGGTTTTGTTGAATTATAAGAAAAGTTGTATAGTTTTTTTTTTGGGGGGGGGGGGGTTGGCCAAACAAAGTTACAGGCAAGCACAAGCAGTTAGTTTCATTTCATTTCAGGACAAGCCCAGACAGACTGCTTTCTTTACTTCTTAGAGCAGCAGACACAGACCTCAGAGCTTACTGACTAATTTCAGTTTCAATTCTCATCTAAGTCACACCCAGACTCTAAGCTTGAGTTTCTGTTTCAATTCTTTCCACAGACTCAGATCTGTTTAAGCTCCTATTGGCTGATTTAGTTGCAATGCCTATTCATTGACTGACCTTGTTCCCCTGTCTTTCCCAGTCATGAATATTTTAACACATATGCCTATTCCAATTATACTATCTACTTTTTTTCTCACTTGTCACCCACCCAACTTCAACTTTTTATCTGATTCATTTTTTTTTCTTAATTCCTGTTTTCAACATTGTTAAATGACATGAAAAGTTTCATTTGGGTGTGGGGTGCTTCTCCCTATTGAAGGCACATCATATGAAAATAAACTTTGATAACAAGTAAGGCTGTTGTTGATATACATAGCTGCAGTATGATACTTAGAGGCATATCACTATTTTTCATATTATTTTAAAATGAGAAATCTAATATTTATGCTTACAATTTCAGAACCGTTGTTCAGCTTCTCGAAACAGAAGAACACAGAAAAGAACTGAACAAACAGATCCAAGAAAAAGATGGAGAAATATCAAGTTAGTACTTATAAATTTATCGGCTTTTTCAAACATATTGTTCATAAAGAAATTCACGTGTTCCATTATTGCATATTTGTTGGGTTCTTCATGCTCCCTTAGCTTGGCTGTTTTCTTGCAGACATTTCATTGTCAGGCTGTTTATAACATTATTTTATATTTGAAAAGCTGTAAACTTGCAATTCTATGTTCCTTTTTAAGGCATCCCAAAGACAAGTATTTCAAAACCCTGTTTTCTAAGTTGTGCAGAAGAATCTGACTCTAATGCCTCGGGTATAAAGCATACAAGTCCTGCTCCTTCATTTTAGAAAGCCAAGCAAAAAAAGACAAGCTGAATCCTAGTCTGCTCCCTAAAAAAGAAGGGAGCTATTTTTATTTCAAACATTATTAATGCTAGTGAGAAAACCTAGAAAAGCAAATGTTTTAAAAAATAAAGTGCTACTCTCTATCTTCTGCCCTGGCAACAGAAGGCCATAATCCCTTACAGCAGGGATGAGCAACCCTCGGCTCTGAAGCCGCATGTGGCTTTTTCATCCCTCTGTGGCGCTGTGGTTGGCTCCACAATTGATAGGGCTTTTGGGTAGGGCAGGTAGAGGAAAAAAGATGCTACCCTAGGAGGAGACTCTATGGTGGGGAAACCGGACTTCCAGTCAGCCCCAGAATTGAATGGGAGGCTTCTGGTTAGGACCTTTGTGGCTGTTTGAGTGTTTAAGGTTGCCGACCCCTGCCCTAGAGCCTAGGAAAACAAAAATCTTCTACTTTTAATTTGCTCCGTTCTGCTCCTTTTTTTTTTACTGTATTTGCCAATGGTCAGTACATTGCATGTTAAAATGCACCCTGGTTCAGGATATATTTAAATGCTAACTTAGTTAATGGGACCCTTGAATTGTTTTGCTTTTGAAATTCTACCTATACTCTGAATCAAAGCCAATATTACTGGTTGAGGGGGCCTAGGCTATCTTGCCAATTTGGCTAAGAACTAAGTAGAAGAGTGAATGATCTTTATCCTTCATAACTCATGAAAAGGGTAGCTAATATCCAGATTAATCTCTCTGCATATGGAGCTTCTCTCTGTTGACCCTTTAGTTAGATGTGGCAGCTGGTACACTTAAAATGATACAAGGTAGAGCAGAGGCCTGCCAAAGGAAACTGCTAATGCCACCCCCACAGTGTCAGGACTAAGCACAAGGTAGGGCATTCTGCCCTCCATACCTGAGTGTCCACCACCAGGGCATGATCCTGCCATCCCTACTTCCTGGTGCTAGATTTCACCACTCCTGAGCTGTTTAGGTCTGGTTTTTGCCTAATTTAATTTAAATTATTTATAGGCCAGAGATCTTTCCTCACTAGGCAACCTGTTTATGTTTGACAAACATCATATTCCAGGACAGCTAGTTCTTGAATTACAATAATTCGTTTAGTGACCATTCAACAGGCACTGAAAAAAGTGACTTATGACCATTTTTCACACTTACGACTATAATTGTTTCCTCATGGGCATATGATCCAAATTCAGACTCTTGGCAACTGAGTCATATTTGTGACAGTTGCAGTGGCCCAGGGTCATATGTTCCCCTTATGGGACCTGACAAGCAAAGTCAACAGGGAAGCCAGATTCACTTAACAACTCTGTTACTAATTTAACAAGTGCAGTGATTCATTTAACAAATGTGGACAGAAAGGTTGTAAAATGGGGCAAAATTCACTTAACCCTTGTCTCGCTTAGCAACAGAAATGTTGAGCTAAATTGGGATCGTAAGTCGAGGACTACATGTACATAGACTTACAATTAAAGGCTAAGAAAAACGTTTGGCAAACAGTAACTGTAATGCTGAAAGTGCAAGGTATTTTCATTGGTGATGCATAGAAAGAGAAATATCAGTACACAAATCACAGCACAGGTTTTAAACAATATCACAAGACAATACTTTCTTCATTTGAGCAAATAACAGATCTGTCATCATGGGTTAGAAATAGTAATTGTAACCAGATATATTCAGAAAACATGGCTATGCTAATTAATGTAAATTGCTGAATTAACTAATACAAGCACTTTCTGTTGTTCAGAATAAATTATTTATATGTAAGACAAATCAGGCAAAAAAAAGTAAGTTCATATGTTTTGCTGAGCTGGAATGTTATTTCTTTGGATCTGGTTTACTGTCACCTGTCATTTTGGTTTATTAAAGAAGCCATGGTTAAGTAAATATTAAATTTAGCTATTACACTTTGTTTCTTAAAATCCACATTTCAAGTATATATTTGCACTAAACTGAAAAATGCTTCTTTATTAAGACAAATGCTGAGGATTGTAAAATGTGAGTGGTCAATGTTCAGCAGATGGCAGTGCTGCACAATTCATGCAATGATAGTTCTGGGAAAGTATTAATGTCCAAAAGTTTTGGAGTAAACCACTTTCTTTCATATTTTTCAAAAGATTTACAACAGAAGATAAAAGTTCAAGAAGAAAAACTAAAAGTCAGACAGAAGGAAAAAATAGATATGGAGGACAAAATTGACATTCTTAGAAAAGAGCTTAGCAAAACTGAACAGGCAAGAAAAGAACTGAGTATTAAGGTAAGTTATTTATTTATTCAGGATTACTTGTGTGTTGCCACTTCTTGTGATTCTAGGGAACATAGAATAAATTCATTGTTGGTATGTATACATATTGAGAAAAATAAAATTACAAATGAATAGAGGTTGTAAGTATAGCTAGAGATATATTGAATTAAATTAGATACACTTTCGAGTAAATAAGACTGTCTTCTTAAGAGTCATAAAAATAATAGACATTAAATAACTTACATCCATATATCGTGCCTTAGAAATATAATGTGAGAGATTGTGTATGTGTATTTCTTTTTTAAATTGATTATTTCTAATAATCAGAGAAAATAGGAATTTTCTTAGATGTTTATATTTAAAAGACTAAAGAAATTTACTTGTGTTGGTTGATTTATGATTTATTGGTTTTGTGGTTGTAAGCTGCCCAGAGTTGCTTAAGGTAGGTAGCCATATAAACCATTTAAATAAATAAATAACATTTACACTTTCATTTCAAATCTTTGCATATAAAGTAGGGAATCAGTTAAGCTTTTTCTGATCTTAAATTACAACTGGTTTGATTTTATTCTGATCCAAACTACACCAGACACGTCACTGTTTAAATAACTTTAGTGGGATAATAGTGTGCACTGGAGATAAGGTAATTGTAGTATGACCTCACTGTTATTTGAATTTACAGAAAGCACAACCTGGTTCAAAGCTTTTTTTTTTCTGTCTCTTTATGTATATTAAATTGATTATCTGAAATTTGGATAATTATAATTTATCAATTGAAAGATCCTCCAAAATATATTTAGCACAATTAATAATTAACAACCAAATCATTTCAAAATATGTTTTATGAGTTATTGTCTAGTTGGCAAACTGGTTTGTCAGTTTCAGATGTTCTGAATAAGTACTGTTACCTGTAGTGTGGAGCTTAGTAGACTTTGATTTCACCCAATATGAACAGAGAATGTATCTTTGCATGTTTGTTAGCTATATTAAATAGTGTATAATATGTATTTTCAGGCATCTTCTTTGGAAGTTCAGAAGTCACAGTTGGAAGGACGGCTAGAAGAAAAGGAGGCCTTAATTAAGCTTCAGCAAGAAGAACTAAGCAAACATTCTCATATGATTGCAATGATTCATAGCTTAAGTGGTGGTAAATTAAATGCAGAAACAGTGAATCTCAGTTTATAGAGCAGATTTTCTAAATATGCAATTAATGTTGTTTTATGTTTCATTATGAAAAACATTTTAGGTAACTTTCCTTGAAGATATTATGGCTTTTATGAATAGTAGGCTACATTCTATTCATTTTGACACTAATATCTCTATCACTATTGGTTGCCTTGTTTATGTATTTAACAAGGACTAGATATAATTTTAGAAAACATAAGTTAAAAAACCATTTGATGCCCAAACTATCAACTATGCTAGGTTTACTTAAGTTAGTAATTCTACTCTTAAACTGATTTTACAAAAGCTTTCATTTCCTTGTATACAAAATGTAGCTGAAATCTTGCTGGTTAACCTATACGTTCAAAATGAAAGTATGCAAATATATATGTATATATTATGTAGAAAAACATTTTAAGTCTTATATTACAATACAGATATACATTAATGAATCAAACATTTAAAAGAAATCTGAATTTCCCTCCCCCAAAAAACAGAAGACAAGCTCAGTTTTCATATATTCAGTTTTCCTTCCAGTGTAAAAGTCAAATAATTCTCTTCATAGTTTTTCAGATTTAGAGATTTCTGAAGTTAATAGTCACAGGTTGTTTGTGTTCTTTTTAAAAATATTCTACAAGTTTTCTAGTATTTATTACAAACCTATTTTTTTGCTGAAGATAGGCAAAGATACTGTATATTTTTAAACTAGTGCATGAATATGTTTTAAAATAATGAACTTTCAACAACTATGTGTAGTTTAAAAATCAACTTACAACATATAGGGCAAGGGCATATTTTCCTATTGTACTTTATATATCTGTCCTCTTTAATGATATAATGAAACCTGATTATGTTTGGAGACACTGAAACTCCAAAACAATTAGTATTAATTCCACTTAAGAGGGTAGTGATCATATGCCAACATTTCAACAAATACCTTTACATTTTAAATTCTGTGTGTCAGTCTTCCTCTTTAACTATGTGCAATTGATGCTGTCAATTATATTTTTGAAAGCTATTGTGTCCAACTTGGCAGTGGTATTTGACATTTAAATGAAGTATTTATTATGGACTCTAGTGGTCTTTTAATATTTTTGTTCTAATTGTCATCATTTGTCTCTGGAAAATGAAATAAATAACACTGAAGTTATGCATGGATCTTTTGATTGATGAAAACTGATTTACTTTTTTCTTCCAATTTATCTTGACTTGGAACTTGCAGGAGCAGTTCATAATTAGTTCCACAGTCAGCCCCTTGCCATTCTTTCCCATAATAACTGAGGTCTTCCATATTTTTATTTTCCATAAAAAACCTGTTTGTGCATTCAATGTAATGATGCCCATGTATGATGAACTGTACTGTTCATTTTGTTTGTTGGAATGCTGTTAGTAATGAAAAACATTGGATTGGGAAAAATTGGTATACCATTGTCCTACTCCATTTCTATTTCTTACACATGCTTTCCAGTTAGGTTGTCGTCCTGAACATTTCCAACTTCCAAAATGCAACCACCAAAAGCACAGAGTGCTTGCATAGTTTGTCGATTTCAGATTCAACTTGAGCAGATAACCTGTCAATCTTCTCCTCTGTATCAATGGTTGAGGCATGAAATTAGTTATGTAATCATCATTAACTAAGGTTTGTCTGCAAAGTCTAGTTGATGATATTTAATCACACTTTGCTTTATACCCAGATATTGCCCTTACAATATCATTCCTGATTATGAAAGCAATGTCATTCCTGTGTGTCTTGAGTAGTAAGAAGTATGATCTTTTGGCTGAAAGTGTCCACTTCTATTCTATCTAATTAACTAATGCCTAAGTTCATACTTATGCCCAATTCATACATTTCTGTGCTGATTTTCTCATGATCCTGATTTTTACACTCCATGTGTCTACTATATTTCTGCCTTTGCAGTTTCAGATTCTATTATACTGCAATATGGGCAACTAGATGTCCCAGAGGCTTTAATCTCACCGTGTCATAAACATCTTTAGTACTCTGATAAATCCTCAGCTTTTCTTCAGTAGCATGTCAAGCATGTTTAGCGAATTTATTTATTTAAGAAAAGTTATATGGCCACCCAACTCACTTTCAGTGACTCCAGATGGCTTGCAAGGATAACAATCCAATATAAAACCAATAAAAGCAATAACCACCACTCCAACTACAACAATCAAATAAGCCATTTGATAAACTCCATCCCACTCTGTGTCCCCAGGCCTATCGGCAAAACCTGATATCCAGGCCTTGTGAAAGATTGTCAAAATGGGGACCAAACTTATCTCTAGGGATGATGTTCCATAGGGAGTCACCACAGAGAAGATCCTTGGCCCCACTTGATGGACCTCCTTAGGACAGAATCTATTGTACACATAATGTGTATGTATGTATGTATGCATGTACGCACGTGCGTGCGCACACACACACACACACACACACATATAGCAATAGCAATAGCAGTAGACTTATATACCGCTTCATAGGCCTTTCAGGCCTCTCTAAGCGGTTTACAGAGAGTCAGCATATTGCCCCCAACAATCTGGGTCCTCATTTTACCCACCTCGGAAGGATGGAAGGCTGAGTCAACCCTGAGCCGGTGAGATTTGAACCGCTGACCTGCTGATCTAGCAGTAGCCTGCAGTGCTGCATTTAACCACTGCGCCACATATATATATGTATATAGTACAACACTGCATGCTGGGATGATAAAAATAATTACACACTTAAGCTCTATTTGTCAAGTGGAGACGATAACAAGTTTCCATTAAAGAATGACAAGAACAGGTCTTCCCAAAGATCATAAAGAATTAGTCTCATTAATAGCCAACAAAATGGTAGTTCTGTCTGGCCCGTAAAAGGAATAAACATAATTGTTTCCACAATAAGAAACTTTATAAATGGCTTTAGCAGATCTTGCATATGGCAATTTAAATGTCAAGGTTTCCAATGTTCTCTATGATAACATTAGTCTTCAATGAGCACTTTTTCATATTTTGAGAACAGATATTTAATTGTGTTGTGCTGCCATCTGCATTCAGAGACCAAATGATTCAGCATATACATACTCTCACATACCATCTGTTGGGAACACCTTAAACCAAATGCATTTCTTGCAGGAGATTGTATTAGCTGTGGAGGCAGCTGTGAGAACTGAGAAGAAGCAACTGTTCAAAGGTTTTTCTGAACACTGAATCGCATTATACTCTTTGAATATGGATCTCTGAATAAGTCTAATATGAAGCCCTGGAATCTTCACTTGCTGCCTGGTTGATTGCAAAAAAACAATAATTGATAGAAACTAGCTATCTAAATAATAAATGCTTAAGGAAAATGTCTTTGGAAATGTTTCACAAGAAGAAAGCACATAAGGAAATGGCAAGAATAGGAATAAACACATAAGGAAATCGCAAGTTTTTAACCTGATTTCCTCAAAATGTAATAAACGTTACTGATTTGTTCAAAACCTTACAAGGAGTTCCTGACTGAAGTTTTCAAAGCTGTTTTCTCAGTCTGAAAGTCAGTACTAGATAATTAAACTATTCTTGCTTCCTGACTAATTAATACTAATTAATGAGATAGGCATTATTTATGAGAACCAATAGGCACAGGATATAATCAGACAAGGCTTCCTTCTATAAGACCTATTTTTTCCGCTAATGGAAATATAAACCACATTCATAACACTTCCTTTAATATCAGTAGCAAATTAAAGGCCATTAAAGCTACTTATTCTGTTTCAAAGTTACAGCTGCTGCAGTGCCCTCACAATCATTCACTCCTACGACTTTGCAGGTGTGCCACAGCGCTCTCTGCCTCTCCCCGCCCCATACCCTGCTCACCAGGATCCTGAGGGCCTTGGGCCTATTCCCCACATGCCTGGCATCCATTGCATACTTACATCTTGAAGATCTCTGGATCCCATATTAGGAAGGTCAGGGCACACGTCCTTGGGTCACGTGACTGCCTCCCAGAAGTGGCCATCAGTTTCAGCGCACCCACAATTCCTTGCAGGCATTTCAAAATGCCAGCTGCTTCTGCAAAGCCATGATACGCATACCAAAATGGACACTTTTGCAAGGATGCTGCATTGGCCAGGGGTGAATTGATTTATTTTGTTGCTTGGACACAATTCTGCACAACCCTGCAGAATTGCAGGTGTGTTAATAATGATGGCCACTTCCAGGAGGCAGCCGTGTAGCCCAGTGCCATCTGTCCTGTATTCCTTCTCCAACATGAGGTCATGAAATCTTCAAGGGGTAAATAACGAATGGGTGGAGCCTAGTGGGGTGGGAATAAAGCCTAAGGCCTGTGGGGACTCAGTGGGAGAAAGAAAAAGCTGTGGAGATCAAAGGGCTGAAAAAAACAACATGGGATAACTTGTGGGTGGAGGATAATTTGGAAGGTGCAGGTAGGCCTATGCCTGTGTTAGATTTCAAAGACCTCTTCCGCACTGAGCCACTGAGACTGCTTGTTCTCCACTTAACAACCAGCATTTTCATTTAACAGCTGTCTCAGGAAGAGCAAGGGCTGGGGATCTTTAAGTGAGACCATCTCACTTAACAGCCATCATCACTTATAACCATAATGGGCAGACTCCATTATGGTCATATCTTGGGAACTACCAGAATTCCAGAACTCTGCCTGGAAATGTAACCACAGTAATTCTAGAGTATCACAAATGTCCCAGATATAAACTGGAAAAATATTACAGTCTCTCATGTTTTCTTGAAAAAAATGAGGTCAGGGCAGTTTATAAATGAAATGAAAACTTGGGAAGAAGGTTGTTGTTTATCTGTGAAGGTTAACTGGAAGATTCCCTTTTTATTATGGTGTAACTGGACATTTTTGCCAATGCTTTTTGTATTAGAGTTTTACTGCTTGTACTACCAGTTTATGTGCTTCTGCCTGAATGCCCTCAAATATTTAATGCAAGACTTGGCTGTGTCCTAATTTTTTCTATCAGAAGACTATACAAAGTGCTTTATATTCATTTTGTATTTTGAACAACTCAGTTCAGTAATCTTTAATCCATGTGATAAGTCTATAAAACGGTACTAAAGCAATACTTCTTCCCCTGCTTTTTATGCCTGAAGACATGAAATAAACATTTCAACGAGAACGAAGCAAAGAGAACAATAAGAAACAGCATAAACTAACAAAATAATAAAGGACCATAGTCTATAATCTTCCAATCCAATTACCTGTGATTAAGTTTAGCAGAGCTCAGTTGGACTTGCATCTGAGTGAACATAGTGAGATAGTATTCTTAAAAATATTCTGGTTCATTGCAGCACCCGGACTTTTTAAAGTCTAAGTAATTCTCATTTAGCAAGTGCCTCCTTTAGTAACCATTAAGATTTACAAGGTGATAAAAAAGCAAGAGTGCATTTCACTCACCCTGCTGCTTGGCGCTCACCAGCTTTGCTGCCCTGTTGGGCCCTGGCATTCCCAGGCTTTCCTTTCAAGGCTACTCACACTATTCTCCAAATAGCTTCTGAGGCATTCCAAAGCATCTCAAGAACAACATACGCAATTTTGAGAACAATGGTCATGGTCTTCCTGTGAGGTTTTAGAACGCTTCAAAAGTTTTCCAAAGCATTGTAAAAATGGCACACGCTATCTGGACAATGGTGGATGTGGCCTCACAAGATTTTAGAAGGCCTCAGATATCTTTGGAACATTGTGAAAACAGTCTGCACTATTTGGAGAACAGCATGACCAGTTTTAGAAAGTATGTTTGGCCAGCCCAGCAACTGCCTTGCATCAAATCAGGCTGGGTGCGTCTTGTGAGCAACAGGAGACAAACAGTGAAGGTTACTTGGGCCTGAAAAACACATGATAAATGGCCTTGGGAAGAAGGCTGGTGTGGCCAATAGGTCAGCTGGAGGTAACATAGCCAGTAGAGCTAGCATAGCAGAACCATCAGGGCTTCTACTTTAGTCCCATCACCGCTGAGAAATACCATAAAACAGGGCAGCCAAAATGTAGAGATAGGTGGCAGGGTAAGTAGGTGGGAGGAACTGAAGTATGCCTATGGTTGTAATTGTGGATGGTTTGCCAAACAACCAAATTTTGATCATAGGATCACAAAGTCATTATAACATCCATAACTTTAGAGACTGAGTGTAAGTATCATTTATTCAGGTCTCCCATAACCTTGACCAATAGCTGAACAGATGGTTGTAACTCAAGGATTCCACGTATAATATTACTATCTGCTAATATATAAAGAGTTTGTATTTTTCCTTTAAAATATGCAGTGATGTTCTGCAAATTGTTTTCTCTGAACATACTCCAACCATACACATATTAATAACATTTAACCAGGCTATTCTTATTAAAATGATATAGTAGCTAGGCAGAAGCATGATGTACTTAAAATAAGCCTTTACAAAATAAGGTAAATATTATATGCTGACATAATGTCTTCAGAGTAGCAGCAGCTATAAAGCATTTTGGTCTCTTGCTTGGTATTATCTGATTAAGAACTCATTTTGTCAGGCAGCTGTTGTCTTGGCTGGGTATTACTATAGAAATATGCCAAATTGTTTATATTAGTATTCAAAGGTTACATTTCAACTGTTTTATAAGTCAGCCAAATAGTTTTGACATCTGAACGGAATGAAAGGCCATAATAATATCAAACTCAAAGGCTTGAATAGTGTATTGTATTCCAAGTTTTATCATTTATCAGTTAACACTAGATTTTAGCCTCATTACAGAAAAAAGGTCAAGGGTCATTGTTGACCTTTCATTTATGATGCATTAAATACCTTTCTTCTGCTTCCTAAGGAGGTAGAAATACACTGTAATCTATTTTTAATTCAAAATCAACAATTGAGATCAAGATTGCCCTGATTTTCCCACCTTTGTGCTTGCAGTGTCCTACCCTATTAGGAAAGTTACTTATTCCTGGACCACCTTATGTAACTAAAGTACCAGACTCTAGATCTCAATAGCACATAATAAATGTATAATTTGTTTATTGTTTGTAGCATTTAGTACCTTTTTATTTTATTATCTAAAACAGAAAGTATTTGGAAATAATGTAAGATTCCATCCATAGTTTACAATTCATACCTTCTATCGCGCATCAATTAGGATACTGGCTCTAGGTATGATTTGTTTAGCATTTGGTTTGACTTACCTTCCTTACAACATGCAAAAAGAAAAAAAGGCTTTAAGTTACCATTGGAATCTTAACTGGTGGACCACTAGGACAACTAGGTCCCTTTCACAGTTACTACTGTTGAGTCACGTATCACCTAGTCTATACCTGTGCATTTGATTTCTTTAGCAATAGCAATAGTAGTTAGACTTATATACTGCTTCATAGGGCTTTCAGCCCTCTCTAAGCGGTTTACAGAGTCAGCATAGAGTCTGGGTCCTCATTTCACCCACCTCGGAAGGATGGAAGGCTGAGTCAACCTTGAGCCGGTGAGATTTGAACCGCTGAACTGCAGATAACAGTCAGCTGAAGTGGCCTGCAGTACTGCACTCTAACCACTGTGCCACCTCAGCTCTTAAGTCCTTTCTTGAAGGACTTATTCTCGCCACTGAACTTGTTATTTAGGTCCCAATGCTAAAGTCTGTTAAGATCCTTCTGACAATCTTGTCTGTAGTTTGATGAGTTTCCCTTCTATTATCTTATCGAATTAAGAGGTTGTTGAAGAATAATGAGCCTAAGACAGAGCTTTGAGGTATTCCACTGCTGGCTTCCCTCCATGTAAATGTAGTTACATTGAGGACTACATGTTGAATCTAATTAGTCAGCTAGTTGCAGATCCATCTGGTGGAGATGCCATCCCACATTTTCTATATTATAAAGAAATGTAGTTTAGCTCTTATGGATTTGGTGGTGCAATGCCAGCTTTAGGCATGTTCATTCATCATTGCTAGCATCAGTGAGGCACTCATTCTGGACTAGCTGCAAGAGATTTTTGAGCTGCATGATTAAGATGAAGCTGACTAGAGGAGGTTTTACTTTGGTGTTCTGCAAGATGCAGACATTGGCACTAAATGGCTGCTGGAGTTAAAGTTGGAAGTAGTATTATGAGAGAACCAATTGGCTTCCTATGGCTGCCATGGGACTATCCTGAAAAGATTTTCACTGAGGAGAGTAATAAAAATCAGAACTTATCTTGTTTGTTCACTTTCACTTCTCTGGAATTGTAGATCTTTAGTATCTTAAAATCTAGACTAGAGGATGGAAGGTCTAAGATTAGGAGACTTTTGATAAGAGATGTGGATGAGCTGGTATCCCTAAGGTGTAACAGTTTATTCCTTCCTGGAGGGCAGTAAGGATACATATTAGTTCTCTTTAAGTTATTAAGAGTGGTTGTTTTTGGTTTCTTCCAACCACCCAAGTAACAGCAGAGTATCTGGGAGTGGGTGTGGTGGACTGATGGGCAATGGAGTGGTCCTGACTGGGAGCACTGATTCTTAGACCTTACAATTGGTTGAGAGAACTGTGACATCTAGTTATATGATGGGGCTCCTTGATTGGGAGGGAGGGAGGATGGAGGTTGAAGGACATTATTATGTCATGAGGGAGAGGAAAGGAGTTGTATCGTGGTGATGGAAAGAAAAATAGATGGATGGAGGGCATGAATCATGGATCTGACCCAATTCTTTCTGGTCCAGCTCACAATGGAAATCATCCTTTAGATCTGGATCCTATCATAGGACAATGGCTAAATGAACAGAATTTGCAGAACCTTATAATTATACCCTTGTTGTGATCAGATCATTCCGTTTCTTGCCCTAGCACCCCACTGAATGGGGGAAGAGCCTATTTGATTGGTTCATTCCAGGCACCTAATGGACAGTACTTGATTCAAAAGGAATTTGGGATTGTTCTTGAAGTTCTGAGGCATAGTTCAGCTAAGGCCTTAATTGCAACTGGAATGAGGGGCAAAAACAGCCTTCTACCAGATCAGGCCTCTGCAGGTTTTCAAAGAAACTTTAGGTGACATAAGCTTGTGAACAAACTTTGTTGTTGTTAGTTGCAAAGTCATGTCCAACCCATCGCAACCCTATGGACAATGTTCCTCCAAGCCTTTCTGTTCTATACCATCCTCTGGAGTCCATTTAAGCTCATGCCTACTGTTTCGGTGACTCCATCCATCCACCTCCTTCTCTGTCATCCACGTCTTCTTTTGTCCTCAATCTTTCCCAGCATTAGGCTCTTCTCCAGTGAGTCCTTCCTTTTCATTAGTATTGGCGTTTCATCTTCAGGATTTGGCCTTCTAAAGAGCAATCAGTGTTGATCTCCTTTAAGACTGAACGGTTTGATCACCTTGCAGTCCAAGGGACTTGCAGGAGTCTTCTCCAGCACCATAGTTCAAAGGCCTCAATTCTTTGGCCCTCAGCCTTTCTTATGGTCCAAATTTTACAGCTATACATTGCAACTGGGAAAACCATAGCCTTGACTATATGCACTTTTGTTGGCAGAGTGATGTCTCTGCTTTTTAGTATGCTGTCTAGATTTGCCTTAACTTTCCTCACCAGGATCAAGCACCTTTTAATTTCTTGGATGCATTCCCCATCTTGGAGCCCAGGAAAATAAAATCTGTCACTACATCCATTTCTTCCCCATCTATTTTCCAGAAATTGAGAGGGCCGGATGATTTTAGTTTTGCACTCTCCTTCTTCACCCGCCTCAAGAGGCTCTTTAGTTCCTCTTCATTTTCTGCCATTAGAGTGGTATCATCTGCCTATCTGAGGTTGCTGATATTTCTCCCAGCAATCTTAATTCCAACTTTTGATTTATCTAGCTCTGCCTTTCTCATGATGTACTCTGCATATAAGTTAAATAGGCAGGGCAACAGTATACAGCCTTACCGGACTCCTTTCCCAATCTTGAATCAATCAGTGGTTGCGTTTCCAGTTCTCACTGTTGCTTCCTTGGTTTCTCAAAAGACAAATAAGATGGTCTGGTACTCCTATCTCTTTAAGAACTTGCCACAATTTGTTGTGATCCACACAATCAAAGGCTTTAGCATAGTCAATGAAGCAGAAGTAGATGTTCTAAAGAACAAACTTTAAATTAAATTTTAATAGTCCTCACAGGGTAGAGTGATGAAAGCAATATCAAGGTATAACAATCCAAGCCTCAACACTTTTGTAAATGTGTGAAGTTGAATGAATGTAAAAGTGGGAAAGATGGAAAACCCCTGTGAAAATTGCTGATTTCTTGCTATCATGAAGACAGATTTAATATCCTCAAAGCTTATTAGATGACTGTCCCCATCTATTACCGTAGCAAAGCTATACCTGATATTAACTTTATTATGGAATTTGCTTAATGCAAATCCAGTTTAAAAATTACAACTCATGCAAAAATGATTGGGGTTTACAAAGCTTTCAAAAGAGATGCTTTGGAACTTACAGAGATGCATAAAGCATGGGCCTCTTTTTAATTTACACCAGCTGCATCTTTTTGAAGGTTGATGAGGCTGCTTTAACAATTTGAAAGAAGTATGTAAAATATGATCTTTGGTTTTGTGAAGCATCTCTTTTGAATCCGTCATGTTTCTCTAGATCATCAAACTTTATGAAAATCAACTGTTTAACCAATTAAATGCAATATAGTTATTGAATAATAGCTACCTGTGACATGTTTTATAGGAAAAAAATATTTGGCAACAATAAACAAGGTCATTGTTATATATGTGATGATTCAGTACAAATATGTTTTCCTTTTATTTCCTTATGTCAATTAAACCAAGCAGCTGCTCTCTCCAAATTTTTAAACCTACATAGATGAATTTCCAAAATCAAAGTAAAATATATTTAATATAAAATACTTTGTATAATATAATAAGTGGATTTATAACATTAATTTCATGCTGTAACTAGCCGGAAGACATTGTCCAAATTTAAACAAAAAACTCCTATCTGACAATGCAGTCCCCTACTGTCAGTCTTATTTTTTAACCTATTAATCTTGCTCTCCTGTATTGAATATGCTGAGTCTGTTATGTTACTTTAAGTAATTTTCTTTATACGTAACAATATTAGAAACTTTATTAGGATTTTAGAACTTAGAAATTTATCCCAAGCACTCTAAGAACATTGTCCCATCTGGCTTTTGTTCCTTTCTTATGGCCACTGGTGATACAATACCATATCCAAAAGAGCTTTGCTCAATGCCAGATCAATTCTCACAGGCAGGTTATACAAACTTTTATATCAACAACTCAATTAGATAAATATTGCACAAATATATCACACATAGTCGTTATTATGATTATGCCACAGCTGAAATAAACAATTGAAATTTATTGGGGGAATTTGACTAGCAGAAAAGGAGTAAGAGCCCTCCATTTTCTCTTGAAATTTTTACCTGCTCAGTAAAAAGCATTGTGCCTAGTTGTGCATTGTTCCACACAATATTTAACTTTTGCAGCTTGATAAGTTATCTATGCTTAGTTGATGCAAAAATCCTTTCCTTCCCATCAATTGTAACAGTATATTTTCTTTTAAGCATCGAAGTATTAGTGCATGATATCCAGAAAATGTGGACCACAAGTATTTTATCTGAGTACTTGTCTCACATGTAAAAGAGGCAAGTTTGTTGTTTTTTCAATGCAGAAAATGTCATGGAAGTGACAGTACATTATCATTCCTACTTTATCTCTTTGATGTTTTGCTGTTTTCATCTGTTCTATTTTAAGTCATCTGGGAGCTCAGCCTAAAAAAACATTCAAAGTTGGGAATGGAGTGAAATAAAAAAAAAAGAGTATTCTTTTTTTTTACATTCTTGATTGTCTGTTTAATAACAATATACCTTTATATAATCACATATCTCAATATGAAATTTTTTTACCAACCATTTATATTTGTATATCACTGTTTTCAATTATGTATGATCCCACCAATCAACTATTGCGTATGCTTATGTTCATTATTGTCCTTGTACATCATACATTCAAACAAAGATGTCATTCCTTCTTATTTTTTTTATCACAGTACAGATTTTTAATTTTTATCCAATTACAGAAACTATATTTAAACAAGGACAACAAAAAATCCTAGAACCATTGTTCCAGCAAAGTTCTATTGCTAGAAAATTAGCAATAAAATACAACTTGTGGTTGGTATGTGTGTTATGATTGTGTCTTATTTGAATTTCACAAAAATAGATTCCACAATTACTGTGCCAGAAAATTCATACTGTAAGTTTAAAATGTAAATTATTATAAAGACAAAATTAGCATTTTCAATGTACAAAAAATAAAACATGAATTTCACAATTACATGGGACATTAGAATTTTAAGCAAACAATGTTCAATGATTGGGCATGATTGCTTTTCCTTTTAAAAAAATTCCATAGATATTGGATTTAATTTATTTTTTCTATTACTCTCTTGAGGAATCCTGTCAGGTTCTTGAAAAACTCCAGAGTTACATAAAACACAGTTTAAAAAAAACCTGCATCACATGGTCATTGGCACAGAAAGATAAACTTCTGTCTCTCTTTACGTATGTACCAGTGGTGGGTTATGACCGGTATGCCCCGGTACGGGCATACCGGTGCCTGCCAGGTACACTGGGTACCGTTCTGGTATGGTGCTCTGGAGGGCCTGCCCGCACTCCTTACTGGTATTTGAGCTCTTCGGGGCTTCCGCACATGGAGCATACTGTCCCTGCGTGACGCTCCGCCAAGCAGCTGGAGCGTCGCAGAGGCATCGCGGAGCATCGCAGGTGGTAAGTACACATGTGTTCTGTGTGCATTCATTTCGTGGATGCCGGGCCCCGTTGCACCGTACCGGTTGCAATGGGATCAGGAACCCACCACTGGTATGTACTCTCATATACATATGCATTTCTAGACATTTCTTAATCTTCAGATTGTGCTCATGTTAAAAACTATAGAGAATAAATATTGTCTGATATTTATTTATAGTCACTATTGCATGTCAATAACCAAGAATGCAGAATCATCTTACTCCTAGAAAAGCTTTCTTGAATCCATTATGTTATCCAGAAAAAGGTACAACTGCTGATTTCTGGATACTGAAATTAAAGTTTAATCATGTTGGATTCTAATTTTCACACTCCTTCATATACCCACACATAGTTAGAAACTCTAGATTAAATGACTCAATGAGATGTTATCCTCCATCCCTGGTTAAAAATTCATGGAAGCTTGGAATGGGAAATGGTACTGTGCACATGCTCTTTAGTTTATAAACATGAGCACAATTGTTGCAACACTGCACAACTTCAGGATGTGATGTGACAGCTACGGCTTAGCATCTATTGTAAATCCAGTTATTGTTTTTGTAAATCAGTGGTTCCCAAAGTGGCAGTACCGCCCCCTGGGGGATGGTGGGATGACTTAGGGGGGAGCTAAGATGCAAGGGGGTCAGCAGGGGGAGCTAAGAGGCAAGGGGGGTGGCAGGGGGATGGTAAGAGGACAACCCGAAGGAGACATTCTCCCAGCGGCGTCTCAGGCAACGTTCTCTCTTGCCGCACAAGGAAGCTTGATTTTGCCTTAAAACTTGCTGTTCCAGCAATCTGAAGGGGGCATTCTCCCAGGAGAGTCTCAGGCAACTTTCTCTCTTGCTGCACAAGGAAGTGAAGCCAAATTTGTTTATTTAACCTCCCGCTCCTCCCCCACCCTACTACATTAAGATCCCCGAGCTTCCCATTTCTGAGACATATAAGAAAGAAAGAATGGACGGAAGGAAGAAAAAGAAAGGAAAGAAAGACAGAAAGAGGGAAAGAGAAATATAAGAAAGAAGGAAGGAAGGGAGGAAGAAAGAAAGAAAGAGAGAAAGAAAGAGAGAAAGAAAAAGAAAGAGAACTTATGATCACAATTGAGCCCAAAATTTTGGTTGCTAAGCAAGAGCATTGTTAAATGAGTTTCACCACATTTTACAAGTTGGCCACTCCCACTGGTCACATGACCACCAAGCCAAGCCCACAAAATAGGCCACACGTACAGAATAGGTTCTAAAAATTTTTGAAACCCACCACTGGTATATGTGTATGTTTGTGAGGGAGAGAAAAAATAATTAAGGTCATTGATCTAAAGATGAAAAACTTTAGATAAAAGACAAAAGTGTTTATTATCCATTTTGGGTTTCTTACAAGAACATCTTTTTGTGTAAGTTTGTGATATCTTAATGATATCTGTTGCAGTTTTGTGCTTTGTGGTAATATCTTACTGAGATTACTTCTTTCAATATCTACACAGGAATTATCATCTACTAAGAACAGTGAAGTAGTTACTAAATTTTACTGAGTTTACTAAGTTACTAGTTATTAAGGTTCTTGATAAATGACTATCAGACTTTGAAAACATGGTATCACTGGATCATGTTCAACAATTTTGTTGAATTAACATTAACTAAAAAGGTTTTTAAATTGGATTTTGAATAAATGTGCAATTAATTGTTACAGTTTTGAATTTTACTGTTACTATCTTCCTTCCATCATGCAAACTGCCCAGTCACATGACTCCTCAGCCACGCCCACCAAGCCACACCCACAGAACTGGTAATAAAAAATTTGAATTCCACCACTGGGTGGGGGGCTTGAGGATCAGTTTGTAGCACCAAGGGGGCGGTGGACTGAAAAAGTTTGAGAACCACTGTTGTAAATCATAGCTTATGACTAAGTCATTACAATTACATACTCTATATGTAATTAGTTACTGTGCATTTGAAACAACTTCATGCTGTGTAAAAAGCTAATCATTGACTGTTCAAGCTACATCCAATTACCAACCCCAACCCTGACTAGTATGGTTTAGGAAGATAGAGAAATACTATAATCTAAGTCCAGGGAGTTTTCTTCTCCAATCTGCTAAAAAGGAAATTTATCCAAGTTGTATTCATATAGTTCACATGGTAACCAAGCAGAGGTGGTATTCAGCCAGTTCTGACAGGTCCTGGAGAACTGGTAGTGGAAATTTTGAGTAGTTTGGAGAACAGGCAAATAGGCTGGGCCCACCCCCACTGCCTGCCAGCCGATCTTCTTTTGTTGCTCTGAACAGGAGAATGGAGCTGGAAAGCAGGTTAGTAGGGTGGGGAGGGAATGGGGATTTTGCAGTAACCTTCCCCTGCCATGCCCACAAAGCCATGCCCAAAAAACCACACCCACAGAACTGGTAGTAAAATTTTTTGAATCCCACCACTGTAACCAAGACATGGTATGGTTTCTTAAGTAAACTCACATTGACTGGCTTCAAACAATGAACCAACCAAACAAAACCAACCAAACTATAGCATTTAAAGTAAACTGTGAAATGTAACATCAGCTGCTGGAATTAAAGAGCTAAGGATAAGCAAGCACATCACAAAATTGGTGCTGAATTCCACCCTTTTTGTAAAATACTTGCATAAGAATAAAGTCATCTCTGCCTTCAAATGAGACTATTTAAGTAAGGCCTTGTCTCCCTTCTCCTTCTATACTTCGGATTATACCACCAGCTGGTTTATGAGTGGTGATGATGGCTATTAAAAGGTCTAAGAACTCCATCAGCCTCACTTCCTGAAAATGAGTTCTTCAGCTACAGGCATGACCTATTTAGAAGTGCTTAAGATACAATAATGATAAAATGTCAGCAGGCAGAATGAGTAATGACAACTTTGAAATTTATCTCAGATTGAAAAGGTTGGGGGATAATGGTACTTGTGCACAGTCTTTCAAAAACAGTCTTCTAGGCTGCCAAATAGGCTTGTACACTTAAAACCGTACTAGAGATTAGCCATATCTTTGCCTGTTTTTGAAAGCCATGAAGAATGCAACATTATTTTCCATTTGTAATGAAAGCATTTCTTTTGGTCTTGTTCTGTTGTCAATTTATTAGTGACTATCCAAACTGCAGCCTTTCTGATCAAAGGAACAATGGACCATTTTCACAAGCGAAAATGAAAAGTGCTTTTCAAATACAGAGCAAACTGTCAATCAGAAATTCAACAGGAGGCTTTACAAGAAGGATTTCAGCTGCTTGCTCACCACCTGGCCATTATTTCAGTATCATTTTCAAAATTTGCATAAAGATCCACAGGGATTGACTGCCCTGATTTCACAGCGAGTGAAGGACTAATTATTGTGATATACTGTAAAATCTGATGTACAAAGGTTCAATTCTTTGGATGCCTCTGTTTTTAGATCCAAAATACAAAAAAAGGTAGACAGCTGTTATATTTGCTATATAACCTATATATCACCTTAAATTCTTAACAAACTCTGAATTCAGTATGGAGAGGGGTATCAAACTCGTGGCATTACATGACTATTATGACTTTTTCTACCTTCACTAAATGGGGAGGGAGGGGGGTGCAGGCAGTGGACCACAGGTTTGACACCTCTGGTATAGAGCCTGTTTTTAGGTCATGCAGAGTTAAGGTCCTGTCACACTTCCCACTCGATTGTTTAGCCTGTTGCATTAAGAAGAATGCTTTCTGTTGTATTTGTGCGACCCAGTCCCTATAGTTTATAAATGATGTAAGCTATTGCATAAAACCAGATCATGGTGGTTCATTCTATGTATCATTAAGGAAACTATGTTTTAGCACATTGCATTCAGTATTTTGTTTCAGTTTACATATTGCTTTCTAAATTATAATGACTGAATTCTTGCAAGATGTTTAGTAAAGCAAAGCATTGTGAAACCAGCATTTGTGGGTCTCCCCCCCCTCAAAGGACCTGAAATATGACCTTTTATGTCTTCTTCTGCCCCATCACTTTTATACTTGTAAATACAGTAGTTACTGCGTTCTGTTGCTACACTGCTTTATTCAGCTTATTAAATTTTTAAAGATTGTTAATTTTTTATAAATATGGCAAGTATGAAGAAATCTCCAGTTTCATCTTTATTTACAGTAGAGCCCTAGAGTCCCACATGGATCATTTAGACATTCTTAGAAAGTAGTACTTCTAGCCAAGTATGTTGTTTAGAAATATGCCCATTAAGGTTGCGGAAACAGAAGTGATAAGAAGGGAAGAATTGTTTTTTTTTTTGCTGGAAGATTAGAAATGGGAATATCTTAGCATTTTGCTACATGAAAAAATCCACAATCACAAGCTCTCCTATAGTGGCCATTTTGTGATAACATCCATAACATGCTCTCAAGTTTAAAATTGGCTCATCTGCCCAAAAGTTAGAAAAATGTGCTTTAGTGTTAATTCATTCTAAGTAGATAAAGCTCACTACCTTTTGATAGAGGAAGTGTAGTCTGTCCATATAAAAAATAATGTAGGAACCTAAATAAATAAGTTCTTAATTGTTAACTAGGTGTTGGTTGGATTGAAAAAATATTTTCTCTTTTGAGTTTTAGTGGGGCAGATGTCTGTTTCAGAAAATGGAATCACATGTAATAAATATATAAGTTTTATGTGTTTTGAAAAAAATTATATCTCATATTTTGATGAAGTTTTTCACATTTGTGAATGGAGAAAAAATGAAGTAAAATAAACAAATACAACTCATAAACTAATCCTGGCAATCTACTCTGATAAAAATAGCCAAATCTGTGTCTTTTGACATAATTAAAGAGAAAATACATATTAGAGAAAATACATATTAGAGAAAATACTAAGCACTTCCAAGTAACTATGATAGTTTGTTACAATTGAGCATTTGACTGTATATCCCTGTAAGTTGATGAAGGGCTAAGATTTTTTTCTGCAAGTTTTTTCCTGTATGTTTTTTTAACTGTAATAATTTAATGAGTGCCTATGGTTAAGACATTTTCTCTTCTCCTGGAGAAATTCAGAAAAAAAATATTGATTTAATTCCTCTGCCCATACTTTTGATCAAGCATAGTATTTATTTGTCCAGCTCCTGTAAAGATGGCTATATACTTATCTTAGACAGAAAACAGAGCAAAAATATATAAATATATAAAAAAGGGAATAGAAAGTGAGGATCAATTGAGTATGGTAGTAAATTGCTACACTACAAATTGGGAAACCATGAAAGTCAGCTGGTGATGACTTTGCTCTCTTGCTGTTTCTTACAGTTCAGTCCACCTCCCAAGATTGTTCTTGTTGTGGAGAAAATAGAAGCATTATTATGTTGCCTGGAATGGTACAAAATAACACCAGAATATCAATCTAAACTTTGCACAACTTGAAGGTTGTATGCCAGTTGCAGCCTCTCCTGGATCAAGAGATCCTGTGCTCAGTCATTCAAGCCCTAGTCATCTCAAACTTGGATTATTGCAACATGCTCTGCATGGACCTATTCTTGAAGAACATTCAGAAGCTACAGGTGGTGTGGAATGTGGCAATGCAGGCAGTTCTTGGAGCCCAAAGGTAGCTCATGTAACACTTCTGCTCCCTGAGCTTCAGAGACTGCCAGCTTGTTTCCAGGTGCAATTAAAAGTATTGGTAATCACTTTTAAGTCTCCTTGTAGCATGGGCTATGTGAAACAGTGTCTCATCTCACTGGGATTTTACCCACCTCACCCGTGCTGGTAGAGGAGCTATGCTGTGAGCCCCATCAGCCAGAATATTCCAAATGGGCTCTTTCTCTGCCATTGTGCCCTTTGGAATACCTTGCCCCCTGGAGTAAAGGCTGGCTCCAACTCTCCTCATCTTCTGCAAGAACTAAAATACCTTGTTCTTGAGGGGTTTCACATGGGAGGTGGTTGATAGATTAATAACAGATCCCACCTCGCCTCCTCTCATCCTACTCCCTATCTCCCCATCTTTTAATTGGGGCTCAATAGTAGGATTTGGATTGTACTGTATTTTATTTATGTCTTTTAGGTTTTGTATACTTTTATTTTTTTAAGATTGTAAGCACCCAGAGTTACCCTGTGGTAAGGTGGGTGGCCAATAAATTTTACAAATAAATAATAATGTTAAAAATAATGGTTATTTGCAGTATTGTAATTCATTTCATTTACAGATATAAACATTTGATTGGATAGGAAGCAATTAGAAAGACTGTATACCAGCACAACAGTTGTTTGCGACTATGGAATCCTATACCATGCAACCTGTCATAGAAAGTTTTCTAGTCAACTTTCAAACTGTAGTAATGATGCAACTACTGTTCCAATGTCACTTGGATCTAGATACAGCTGACAGGCTGTCCCTAGTGCATGTTACTTCAACTGAAGAATAAACAGATGTAGAAGTAAAACTTTCAACAGCTGGCTCACTGACACTGTTTTAAAGTATAGTTTACAGTTTATAGCTATTGCTTTGCAATAGAGCAAGAATTTGCCCTACAGTTTGCCATCTATTGGGCTAATCTTTACATTTTCTATTCCTGCATGGTTTCTATCATGTGGTAAATTTTAATGTGATTTAATGGGTTTCTTTATACATACATATACACATACACATAAACACCAGTGGTGGGCTGCAGCCGGTAGGCCCTGGTACAGGCGTACCGGAGCCTGCCTGGAGCACCCAGTACCGTTCCGGTATGGTGCTCCGGAGGGCCCACCTGCCCGCCCGAGCTCCTCACCTGTGTTTTAAGCCTTTGGCACTTCCGCACACACACATGGCACGTACGGCACCTGCACGATGCTCCTCCGAGCAGCTGGAGCATCGCGGAGGTTTGCGGAGGCATGGCAAGCAGTATGATGCATGCGCATGTGGGTGACACCAGGCCCATTCCAACTGTACCGGTTGGAACGCGAACCAGAACCCACCACACACACACACACACACACACACACACAGCCTACTTAAAACAAAGTGAGTTCAGTTTTACAGAATTTAAAAACAATAAAAACATACTTTAAACAGTGACCATTAAGGGAACCCAATTATCCCTCCGTAGCCTGAAAAACTCAGAAGGCCCATCCACCCTTTTCAACCCAAAGCAGGAAGGAAATGCCAGGTTTTAAAATAATGCTTCAACACAGGCAAGGTGGAAGCCTTGTGGATCTCTGGGAGAAGTCAATTTTGAAACAGAGAAGAAAATTGTAAAGAATTTTCATTGTGTTATGTATATAGCAACCCACCCAACACCTAGTCTTCTTTCTAAACAACGATTTTGTATTCAGAGCACATAATAAAAGAACTAAACTCTTGGTGCTAATTCTTTATTTAGAAAGCAGTATGGTGTCATGAATAGATTTTACACAATCCAGACAACCACTAGAAGATTGTGGCACTGCTTTTGACACTATCTTGTGTCTAGAAAAGATAAATCTTATTACATTCTTTTCCAAGAGGCAGTGTTATTAAAAATAGACTATACTAGTCACAAGATGTATTATCAAGAGTCTTTATTATTTTTTGTTTTAACCTACCAGTTAAAGAAATATTTGCTTTTTTATATAACCAATGTGGATACTTCATGTCTTGATTTTAAATATCTTAAAACAAAATTCTATTCTGACCGGAAAAAGGTCCAAAGACATGAATCACAAGAAATATCTTATATATAATCTTTTTTTGATTTTAATTTGATTTTATTTAACATTTATAGGCCGCCCTTTTCCCTGAGGGGACTCAGGGCGGCTTACAATAGTAAGGGAAGGGGAGTGAAAGACAAAATACAGAAAAGAAAAAAAAATGTGAGATAACAAAAAGTACTAAAACACAACATTCACTCAGCATTCGGGAGGGGCAAGAAAATTTATCCCCAGGCCTGACGGGCTAGCCAGATCTTGAGGGCTGTGCGGAAGGCCTGGACTGTGGTCAGGGTACGGATCTCCACGGGGAGATTGTTCCATAGCGTCGGAGCAGCAACAGAGAAGGCTCTCCTCCGGGTGGTCGCCAGTCGGCACTGACTGGCGGATGGAATACGGAGGAGGCCCGCTCTATGCGATCTGATGGGACGCAGGGAGGTTATTGGCAGGAGGCGGTCTCTCAGATAGTCAGATCCACTACCATGGAGCGCTTTATGGGTGGTAAGTAAGACCTTGAATTGCACCCGGAGATCTACAGGCAGCCAGCGCAGCTCGCGGAGGATAGGTGTTATGTGGGCGAACCGAGGTGCGCCCACTATCACTCGCGCGGCCGCGTTCTGTACTAGCTGAAGTCTCCGGGTGCTCTTCAAGGGCAGCCCCATGTAGAGCACATTGCAGTATTCCAGCTTAGAGATCACAAGGGCTCGAGTGACTGTCGTGAGAGCCTCCCGATTCAGGTAGGGCCGCAACTGGCGCACCAGGCGAACCTGGGCAAATGCCCCCCTGGTCACAGCCGATAGATGGTGATCAAAACTCAGCTGTGGATCCAGGAGGACTCCCAAGTTGCGGACCCTATCTGAGGGGTAATCATTCTGAAACTGGCAGCTTTCATTAATTATATTGATTTATATAATACTTCCCATATCAAAGGAGAATAATCAGTTTGAGAAGTGCCTTAAGATTTTGAGTGGCCCTAATTCAGCAAAGATTTGAAGCCTTTGCTAAAACATAAAATGAAAATGGTATAGAAATCACTAGTTGTATTTTGTAATTTTGGCACTATAATTGCTGTTTATTTCTACATAAATCTAAGTCACATTAGACATTATTTTAGAAATATTGCACACTTCATTGTTTATGTACTTTAAAATTTTATATGCCTCATCTTATGAAGCATAACCCTGGTAGTTTGTAAATCGTAATAAAACAATGAAAAAGATAAAACCAACAGCACATCCCTCAGGCCTGATAAACAATGGTATGAGATCAGCTTCACCCTACCCTAAGACTACTGGGAAACCCCAGGATAGAGGCCTGTAGGAAGTGTTTCCCAAAGGGCAAGGGCTGCTATGGAGAAGGTGTGCTACCTAAGTCACCCTGGAGGGCAACATTTAAGAAAAAGGATCTGGAGAGTATATCCACTTTATTGGGCCTATAACCTTAAGAAAAGAGGATGCCTCAAATAAACTGATCTTGTGATATTCGTGGCTTTAAAGATGATAACCATCACTTTGCAACATATCTGCAAAAGAACTGGAAGCCTGTGTAACTCATATAATAGCACTGCAAGTATGATATACTCTAAACTGTGCACCACTGCATTATGAACCATTTGTAGTTTTCATATGGTCTTTAAAGGCAATTCTTCCAAAGCACATGGCAGGCATTTAACCTTTCCAGTCTAAAAACACCTATAATTGCGACATGAGATGGATCCGTGCAAAGCTCTCTTATCCATAACTGCCACCTGCTCCTTTAGTAGGAACCATGAGTTGAAGAAAATCCCCAAACTGTACACCATCTCTACCCAAAGGAGTTCAACTCCAGCAGAACTCAAGGACAATATCTCATCAGGCCAGGGATCAAAAACTCAGACAAACTCCTTTTTGCTAGGGTTGAGTTGAAGCTATTTTCTTCCCAACTAGTCTACAGGTAATGAATCAAAACCAGGACAAAGTTGCTTGGTTGATCAGGGATAGAAATGTATAACTGAGTATTATCAGTGTGATATCAATCCGTATCAGAAGATGACTTCTCCCAGTGGCCTCATGTAGATGTTAAAGAGGGGAAGTAACATTTTAAAACCCTGAGACAGCCCACATTGCAAAAGACCAGGATTTGGCCTTTTCTTCCTTCTCTGCACCAACAACATGGACCTCCCACAGAGAAGGAGAAGCCACTACAGAGCATTCTCCTCTGCCAATCCCAGAACTGATCCAGAAAAATATCATAATCAATGGTATCAAATGCCATTGAGAGATTCAGGGCAGCTAAGATGGATACAGCATCTTCTGCAGGTTACCAACAAGCATAACAACACTGTCTCAGTGGTGCAGCATGACCTAAACCCTGATTGAACAAAGTCTACACTGAGTTTGATATTTGGGTCATATAATTTATTATTTTTTACCATTGTGTTAATGGTACCTATGCTTCTCTAAACATGGTTATACTTTATCTGTTTCAGCCAGGATTGGATCAAGAATGATAGGACATAAAGTTAGTATTACCACAAATTCCATATCCTTATTTTGCACTGGTTCTAAATCTCCAGCAAACTGCTTTACAATAGTATATGCAGGAGGCCTTTTTATAGCAAACACAATTACCGACAGTATCTAATGTACTGTTATTCATTGTATTTATAGCTATTCCTGCTTTAATTCTATCCTTCTATGAGAAATGCAATATTATCATCAGATTTTCATTTGATAATATACATCCGGAAAAAAAGCAAAAAAGCAAAAAGAAAAGAGAACAGGTCACCCTGCCAAGGCCACAAAGAAAGATAATTAAATGTTAACACCCCCCCCCCCAAATTGTTTCTGAGTTTGGCCTTTGTCTGTGTTTATGATATTGAATCCGTATTTTTGGCCTTGCATATGATTAACCGTGGCAACTGCATTCCTTTGATCCTTTTAGATCATTCTGTAATTTTTAATTCCAGTAACTGAGAGTTCATCCAGATGGTAGATGCTAACAGAATTTAACGTGTAATTAGTCCCTCTTTTCCTCCTAAATGTTTTTGCCCAATTAAAAAGAGAAAATTAAAGACTTGGGAAAACAGGAGAGAGGGAAAGAGAGAGATATGATACACTAAACATATCATCTTACCTTCTACCCTATTAAATTCCACAATTAGTAATGGTGAAACACTGTAAGACCAAAGTCCAGAAGCATCCCGAGACTTTGGTAACACCTATTAGTAGTTACATAATTGTTGGTGGTTATTTTCTCAAGTATTTATGAGAGGAATACAGTCAGATACGGAACATGTTATCTCACTTTAAGATATGGGACTTTCCTATCAACAACTTGATCCTTGGATAAATAAATTTATTTATTTTCAAATGTATTGTATTTATGCACTGCATAATAATATTCAGTATTCACATATTAGTGACATATCAACTACAGTTACAAATCAGTGTCATTTTAATTATGCACACAAATTACCCTACCATCTCCAACTCTCAGCATGTAAAAGACATTACTGGTTAAATGACAAGATTATGAGTTGGAAATAAATGCAACCTGTCTTGCTGAAAATAGCTGCAACTTAAACTCTTTGGACAAGCTTTCAAAGAATCATTCATTCTTCAGAGTTAGAATTAAACAAACAGTTAAAATATCCTTTGATTCAAGCTCATATTGTTGTAAATACATGGATGTGGACAAGTGGCTTTCTTAATAGTGGTAGTAGTTTCTCACTGTCTACTTCCAGGGGGCTTTTTAATGGTTAATTCCGAAGTTCTATGCTTCCCTGGAAGCATTTATACAAATATTAACCAGGTGTAACTCTGCTAGCTGTTTAAAATTAGCCAATGGTGGGTTATGTTTCCACCTGCTATGCTCTGTTTTGGAGATTTAGCTCTGTTTATTTCTGGCCTCTTCCCAGTTTATTTGAACCACAGCAAAAAAAAATATTTTCTTAAGAGTTATTATAATGCTGCAGATCTAGTGATTAATCAAATTTCCTGCGGATGGATTTATGAAGGCAACAGCTGTCAAGAGCCAATGCAAAGGACAGAAACTAGGCTTCATTACAGAAGCAATGGACAGGAGCCAGCCACACATCACATGTGAAATGGATAGAACTTAGTTCATAACTAAGCATAGAAAAAAAATGAATTTTGGATAGTCATACACATGAGGCAAATAATTTGAATTATCATGGTGATCGCTCTATTCTTTTTATTTGTTAAGAGCCAAGGTGGCGCAGTGGTTAAATGCAGCACTGCAGGCTACTGCTAGATCAGCAGTTCAGCGGTTCAAATCTCACCGGCTCAGGGTTGACTCAGCCTTCCATCCTTCCGAGGTGGGTAAAATGAGGACCCAGATTGTTGCGGGCAATTTGCTGACTCTCTGTAAACCGCTTAGAGAGGGCTGAAAGCCCTATGAAGCGGTATATAAGTCTACTGCTATTTACTAAGATCTTATTAGAGCTTGGTATTTTCATTTCTAACTGTAAGTTTTCTAATTCTAGCCTCAGTTTGGATGAAGCTTGATCAAACACTTGCAGGGCTCAAGTACTTTTCTTTCACTCGTTCTGAAAGAGCTAAGCTCTTTAGGTGACTGTCTATATATGATAAGATTTACTGCATGCAGACAAAGATATAAAATAATCTGCCCTGGATTGAAATAAAGGATCTTTAATCTTTGTTTTTAGCTTTTGCTCTTGATAACTGTTGTCTTCATACATCAGAAAAAGGATACTTTTGAGGCAAAATGGCACAGAAACAAGAAATGTCTATAGCTCCAAATTGTTGGTTTTAGTTGGTTCATTAAAAACTTTACTGTCTGGCTCTGGAAAGTCCACAGTACAATGTATTGTATGTCTACAGAAATGTGTGCCTTTTGTTTGTGTATTGAGAGTTTTTTGTACAGGCTAACGGGAAGTTTCAAACACCAACAATAAAAAAGATGCCGCTATGTTATGTGGGATGCTGAGTCAAACCTAAAAGAAAGAAAAGCTTTCAATCAGGATGTTGTTGCTTGTTAACACTTTTCAAAACCCACAGCAGAATATTGCCTTTTTATACTGTTTGGTGGTCTGAAATGCAGTATGTGACTGTCAACACATTCTGGATAGTTTTGACAACCTAACCAAGATGGATTTCAACTTCAAAGTTATTTTCTGCTAGTAAAATAAAATGAATATTTAGCTTTCTTGTTCTGCTTTACTTTGCTTCATGTTAATTTACACTATAGATGGAAAAGCTGTGATTCTTTCACTGTTGGAGAACCACAATTCCCAGCCTTTTTAATTGAAGTCATGTCTAGTTAACATCTAGGTAACTTATCATATACATTTATAAGATAGCCCTGTGGTAGAATTATATCCGTTTTGTAACTTTATACGTTTTTATTTGCAAAGAATTTAAAAAGTCCACTATATTTCCAGTGGGAAAATAAGTTCTGATCGATCTTATTGATGTATGAATACTACGTTTCATACTAGAAAGACCGTGCTTTGTTTTTCTTATAACAATATTATAATTGCCTACAGCAATTGTGTGCAGCTGTTGATTGATAACTACAGATTAAAAAATCATTTAAATTATAAATAATAGAATCTAAAAGCTTGAGAAGGACTCTGAAGCAACTCCATAATTTGTGCCTGAAGTATAATTTCTGCTCTGACAATATACAAAAAGTAATAACTTAATATGAAAAGTAATCATTAAATCTCTTTAATCCATTTTATATGTACAAGTTTAGCAAATGTAGTTTTTGGACCACAGCCTTTGCACACTACTCAAAAATCTATTTTTGAGGGCACCATGGTATGCATCCCATTTGAACATGATAAGCACCCTCTATTAATCTCAATTATTCTTTGCTGTCCCTAATATTTTCTTAGTAAGAAACCCAATATAATGTGTCATCACTTGTGAAAACTCAAACTCTTCTACAGGGTTCAGTTTTTCAACTATTTACTTCTGTAAACACTTAACAAGCAGACTACTCATTTTTATTTGCCTGGCTAAAAATAGTTAACACTTCTTGTCTAGATAGGAACAGAATAACTAATTTAAGCTGCTTCCTTTGGAAGTTGTCACACGAGCAAGCTATTTGCAGTCACATCAGTGCTCCTAAACGCTAGACATTTTAACTTATTTTCATTCAAATAGGAATGGGCATTCAGTATGTGCATGAATGTAAAAGCATTTAAGGATCCTGTGAAATTCATTTCCATTAAATAGGATTCTAGCTGACGAATCATTTTACTTGAAAGGATATTGAAGAAGACACATTCCAAAATAGCTATTGACTCCACTTTGTTTCCAGACACAAAATTCAGTTCGTTCCTTACAACCTATTTAGTTCTTAACAGCCAATATGTCTGGGACACTGTTCTCACTTGAACCACCCCTTCACATTTGCCCAAGAGAGCCCTTAACAAGTTCTACTTCCTACAAAAAGGCAGCACTGGCTACTGAAGTCATTCCCATGACGGCATCTTATATTTGAAAATATCTTTTCTGAAAAATAATATTGATGATAAACATTTTATCTTTTCAGTTTATTTGTTTGTAAAATATATAGGCTGCCCATCTTACCTCAAGTAACTCTGGGTGGCTTACAATTATAGGCATAAAAATATTTTTCCTCAGCTACTTAATGTTTTAATGAAGTTGTTTGTTGCAGTGATCAGATGTTGAAGGCTTTTTGAATTACATTCAATAGATGGAGATTCCAACAGAAAAAAGTACAAGTTACCTGATAAAATATCTTCTTTTAATAGCCTTATAAAAGGAGAATCCCTTTTGGCGTTTAACATCTGCACATGTAGAAGAGTGTATACAACTTGTGATTTACCTCTTTTTAGGTATGCATATTTTTCTCCTGTGCATAAAACCTTAGTATTACGCCGAAAAAAACCATGACTTGACATGATGAAATGTTCTTCCAGATGATTGGTAGAAGTTGATGTTATCAACTGATTGGCAGGAGGTTTAATTGACTTTCCTAAACCATGCAATCCAAGGTGTGAATTTGGGAGTTTCCAAAAGATGCAGCCTGTGTGAATAAAATGCTGTCATTTTTCATCGTGATGTTAACAAGTATACTGGAGCCCAGGGGATTAAATGAAATAAAATCTCCAAATGAGTTAAGCAAGTTCAATTGCCTTCCTAACCTTAGTTTAGCTCCATGCTTTTCTCTCAATAATTAAGACAGAGCAGGTTAATATTATTTACTGAAGTTAAAACTAATCTGGCCAGCTAGTACAAATATTTCTGTGATGCTAATTTGAATTTTGATAGTGACTAACAAATTATTAGTAGTTTTAGTTTGCAATTTGTTTGGTGTGGGATCCTAGTAAATGTTACCCAGAGTGGGTAGTAAAACTGTTCAGTGCCCAAATATTCTCCCAGACTACTAAATATACTGTAGATGGCAAGAAGTGTATATCCATTTCATCCCTCCTTCCTCTCCCTCCTATAACGTATCACAGGACTATAAACCATCATGTACAAAATTTAGTATTTTGATGAGCCCTTTGCAGGATTATCTTGCAGTCCAAGTTTGTGTTTATGGGTAGGTTTATTTTATTTTTTTATTTTTTGCTTTTAATTTGATCAGCAATACATCTTTATATTTACTCTGTAAATTTTACATTGCTTAATAAAGAGTTAGAATCCAAACTAATTAATAAACCCCTCTCCTTAAAATGCCACATACTTTGAAATGTGCCTTCTTTCCCCACCCTCCCCAACTTCTTCTAGGACCAGCAGCCAAATTTAGAAACAAGGGAAACTATTGATGCCTTTTACGTCGCTATCATCAATGACCTTGGTGAAAGATGTATAAAAGCCAGGAACAGCAGAATCTCCTTAGTTGGTCCTTTTCTTGCCAGGGTAGGTATTAACCTCTCTTCTTTCTGAAGATATATGAGTATATTTTGAGCCTGGTACTCTATAAAGTTTGATTGGTACGATATGTTTTTCTGCTAAGATATAAAAGTTTAGTTTTGCTACCCACATAAACAGAGAATGTTGTTTTAGTAGCGCTGACCTACTGCCAATAATGTATAGATTGGATGCATTAAATGCTTAATGTTTTGAAAGGAGATTGGGATCTGTGTTGTATTAAAAATGGACTGATACATTTTTAGTCATATTTTCTATTTTTTCCAAATATCATTGGGAGTCATTCTGTGATACAGTTTAAACAGATTGTGTATTGAGATTAAGTCAGAGCTGAGCTGGAATCCTTTAGGAATAAATAGTTTAAACCAATTCTTATTGCAGGCAAGAAAATATTGATCATAGCAGTGATATACAGCTGTTTGTTGGGATTTTTCTTTGGTTTGTATTCTTCCTGTTTCTTTTCATAATACTCTTCTTTTTAACACTCCAATATTTTCATGTTATTTTCCTTTATTTTATTTTAAACAGTCAATACTAATTTGCGCCACCAGTTAGAATTTCATTTCTTCCTACTTTTAATATTACTTAATATTTCTGTCCAATGTTTGTTTATCCCAGGAATTACATCATATTGCCATGGTTTGTACAGCACATTATGAGAGCTTTCTGAAATTAGTCTAATACTTGAAGACTATGGAATATCTCAACAGGATGAGGAACCCTGTGTAGAAAGGATTGTTCCTATTATTTCCAATTTTAATAGCTGAAAATTCATAAAGATTACTCAGATGTTCTGTTTTGGGATAAAAATCTTGATACAGTAGTCCAGTGTTTCTCAACCTTGGCAACTTGAAGATGCTGGCTGGGGAATTCTGGGAGTTGAAGTCCGGATATCTTTAAGTTGCCAAGGTTGAGAAACACTGCAGTAGTCCTTATTAATGAACATATAAAAGAAACCCTGGAGAGATTTTTTTGTCACTGATAATATGAAATTACAAGCAGAGGTCAGTTGCATTCAATGTAGTTTTCAGTGAATGAGACATTTGTTGTACACAAAAGGAACTTCTTACCTTCCACTTTTTTTAACCAAGGCTTTTTAAAAAAATAAATAAATCTTATACATTTGTACAAAATGAGAGAATTATTCATTTGCATAATACCAAGAAGGTATTATGTCAGATGTATAAAAATCAAGAGCACAAATAAGAACTAACGCTGATTATTCTTTTGAATGTCTAGTTTTAAGAGGAATCAGGGATAGCTATTATCATCCTTCTGTTTAATTTATTTACAAAACATTAACATTAGCAACATCCAAAAAGTAATATAAAGGGCAAAAAGCATTTCTTAAATTTCTCACTCCTTATTCTTTCAAACCTAGTACATGTGGAGAATTGTATTTTAAAAGGCTTCAAAAGTTTTGCAAAAGTATCAGACCTATCAATTATTTAAAAACCACAAAGCATGGATATACAGGATAGAGTATACAGTATATGTACAGGATATATGTATAACTGTATATCTGACCTTATGGAAAAATCTGGAACAAATGCCTTTAATAAAGTAAGTTAGTAAGTTAAAGCATGCAAGTGAGACACAGTATTAATCTATAAAGTGTCATGGCTACTTTGGTTTCAGCTAAATTCATGTTATGAGCAAAGAGGATACTAGAACTTGTAAACATGGTTTTTGAGAAATCAATAATTATTCTGCGCAAGCCAAAAGTTTAATATAATAAATTTACTCATATTTGTTATATTTATAGGTGACCCTATACCAGGTTTGAGACAAGTTTAAGAGTCAGATTTAGGCAAGGCATAAGAGCCATATTGCACTTTTATATGTTTCAAGGCAGGAATTATATTGTAAAACCTTACATTTATGTTATTTATTTCCTATAGGAATACTATATAAAATACATAATTATAGAATAGGTGATGGTGGGTTGTAATAAAATGGACTCTGTTCCATTTTAGGTGGGAATGCAGTAAAGCCTCAAAATTTTGAGGAAAATCTTTGACAAAATAATAGCAATAACTAAACAATGAAGATGTTCATATCAAATTTAAACATATTATATACAGTATATTTGATGGATCTTACAAAGCAAAAATCATATTATTTCCTGCTTCTAGCAGCAAAGTTAATTTTCATGGCTATTGAAATATCTGCAACTATTTTTGCTTGAAAGATGATTTATTAAGATTTAATAAGATATCCATTTGTCTGAAGTGGTGTAGGGTTTCCTGCCTAGGCAGTGGGCTGGACAAGAATACCTTCAAGGTCCCTTCCAATTCTGCTATTCTATAGTCTGATCTATTGCTCAGCTTCAGAAGAGGAAATAATTGTACAGAAATTGGCAGAATTTTATCTTTTATAATAGCAAAATTAATACTCATCAAAATATGGAAAATTTAAATGAGATGATATAAGAATTTAGAAACTTTTATTTTGCATAACGAAACAATGTAATAATACCATTTTGAATGTTAGAAATTTTATTTAGTAAGTCTTCAAGTGACTCATAGTGGCTTTAGATCAGGTTCTTTTAATAAATAACAGCTTTCATTATTACTTTTATTTTTGAAATGTGCATAGCCCTAGTATTTATGTTTACTATAAAATAAACAAAAACTGAACAGTCTCCTGGCCTGCTTGTTTTGAAGATGAATGAATGAATGAATGAATAATGTGATCCTGTTGATACCAACATTCATTTATAATGGAGAAAAACCATATATTTAAAAGATTGCAGTATCACTTTTATTCAAATTCATAGTTAGAATCCAATTAGAGTTTCTAAATCCCAAGTTATCTTTAAATTCAAACTTTGAGGAAAAAATAAGCAATATGCCCTGTGACTAGTTCATTTTGTATCATAGGTCTTCTCATATTTGAGCATTCTCAGAACCTGTAACAGTTTATGGTCCTATTTAATCTGTTTCTCCTTTATGAGAAAATTCTAGCAAAATGTTACAAGATTTCTGTGTTCACTGCAAGAAGAAAGAAATGCTATACCTTGGTTTTTGTAATCCACTCAGAGAACAGTAATAATTATAAAATATAATGGTACATGAGCAATTATATACTAAATGTCACAATATATCCAAGGAATTTTTCCATTCACTCCATAAGAAATCTGAACAACAAAAGGTATTTGATTTTCTAAATTTCAGGTATGCAGTATTGTATTTGCTTCATCAATTTATATAACTGCTCACTTAATACAAAAGTGAGGGTTCTTTCATAATTACAGTGCAAAATAAATTAATTAAAATAAATTAATAAAAAAGACATACAATATATAAACATACCAAGAACAGGGAAAAAATTCATCCAATGGTCATTCTGTTGCATATTGACAATATCACCTCTGATAGAAAAGGCAGAAATAAAGGGTGAAATAGTAATGATCTAGAAAGCAAAACTCAAAAAACCCTTTAAATCATCCATGTATATTTTCTTTTATTTATTAAATTTATATAGCCAAATGTGACTCTAGGCAATATATTCCTATACTAGTAAGGTGTTTTGTTTTATATCAGAAGTTGTATTTGCTATCTGAAAATGTCATTTTACCCAGGACCAAGTGCCACTGAATTCACTGGGATCTAACCACAAATAAATCAGTTGAGATTGGATTTACAATTATTTAACATTTATTTGTTAATATTAATTGTTCTGAAAGGGATTTTTGTTCATTTATATATCAATATTTTCACTCCCAATTCTTTAGCATATTTCATAATGATTCCTTGTTTCAATAAGGGGAGTACTGATATCATTTTAAACAAAATGAAACCACCATGATGAGTGGCTCTAGTTTTCAGCCTAAGAAAATTCAAATTTGACTTTTAATGGCTATATTCTTTGTTGAATTTTTTTGACTTACTTTAAAAATGGTACTCCTTGAAACCCAAAAATCTTCCTCTGGTAATATATATATTCCTCTGGTAATTTATATATGAACAATATTCTGCCTGTTTCAGTTGTTTGTGACTAGTTGTTAGCTATGTTGCTGTCAATCTGCACAAATACTTCTGAACTAAATGGTCTGATTCAATAAGGCAACATTATGTGCCAAAATCAGCCCTCCTTAACTTCTATAACCTCCAGCTGGCAGAATTAGTAAGCAATTATAACAGTTGTAGTACCAACATATTTGGAGGCACTAGGATGTGTTGGGAGTAGAGCAGGAGTTGGAAGCTGAATTCTCCAGAGGGGAGGGAGGATATATCTCTTCAAGGTCAGCCAGATTATCACGTTATGGCACAATAGTGGGATATAAACAGCTTTAAAAAATTTATCAGCAAATAGTTATGTATTATGTACAAAATGGTGTCCATATCAGAAAGAATGTTTCCAGAAAAGATTGAGTCTGATCATTATTTTTCTAAAAATTTAATGTTGGGTGATATAGATTGAAAATGTTCCAAATGAATCATTTGAGCTTGAAAAAAGGAGACTTGAAATAATTTCAATAATCTGAATGTGTATAGAATCAATTATGTGCACAATCAAATCAGTACTACTAAACTATTGTGAGCAGTCCTATAGAAACCAGAGCAATAGAGACATTTAAAAAATAAATGAATGCATGTATTTGGAACTGGAGAACAATGTTACCTGTGGGCTTTAGAACTTGCATTTAATAATTTAATTACTCATTATTAAATTTATATTATTTTAGAAGTTTCCTTTTGCTGCAGAAAATGATCAGTGTGCTTCCAAATTTATTAATTAACTTGCTTAATGTATGGCCCACTTTTCCACTAAGAACACAATATAGTATTTGTGATAATACTCCAGTATTTTTCCATAATAATGATTCTGCAAAGTAAATTGGCTAAAAGATCAAGATTAGCCCAAGGCAACTGGTCAGATTCCTCAACTGGTTGTTGAGAAAGTGGCGGCCTCGCAACTCCAGCGGTCCTTGGATGAAGCCGATTATCTAGACTCCTTTCAGTCTGGATTCAGACCTGGCTACAGCACGGAAACCGCTTTGGTCGCACTGACCGATGATCTCTGGAGAGCCAGGGATGGAGGTCATTCCTCCATCCTAGTGCTTCTTGACCTCTCAGCAGCCTTTGATACCATCGACCATGGTATCCTTCTGCGACGGTTGCGAGAGGTGGGGGTGGGAGGCACCGTTTTTCGGTGGTTCTCCTACCTCTCGGACAGGTCACAGTCGGTGTTAGTGGGGGAGGAGGGGTTGACCCCTAGGCCCCTGAAATATGGGGTTCCTCAGGGTTCGGTCCTGTCCCCCCTGCTGTTTAATATCTACATGAAGCCACTGGGTGAGATCATTCGATGGCACGGGATAAAACACCATCAATATGCGGACGATACACAGCTGTATCTGTCCGCCCCGTGCCAACTCAGTGAAGCGGTTGACATGATGTGCCAGTGCCTGGAGGCTGTTAGGGTCTGGATGGGGGTCCACAAGCTTGTACTCAATTCAGACAAGACCGAGTGACTGTTGTGTTTCCCTCCCAAAAATTTGGTCAATATTCCATCACTCAGGCTGGGGGGTGAAAACCTACGCCCCTCAGACAGGGCTCGCAACTTGGGGGTCCTCCTGGATCCACAGCTGACCTTAGAACACCATTTGTCGGCTGTGACCAGGGGGGCATTTGCCCAGATTCGCCTGGTGCACCAGTTGCATCCCTACCTGGACCGGGAGGCGCTCGCAACAGTCACTCACGCCCTCGTGACCTCAAGACTGGACTACTGCAATGCACTCTACATGGGGCAGCCCTTGAAGAGTATTCGGAGACTTCAACTCGTCCAGAACGCAGCTGCGCGAGTGATTGTGGGTGCACCTCGGTACACCCACGTTACACCTATCCTCCGCGAGCTGCACTGGTTACGGATCAGTCTCCGGATATGCTTCAAGGTGCTAGTTGTAACTTATACAGCCCTTCATGGTATTGGATCTGGGTACTTGAGAGACCACCTGCTGCCAATTACCTCCAACAGACCCATTAGATCACACAGGGTTGGCCTCCTCCGGGTTCCATCTACTAGCCAATGCCATCTGGCTACTACCCGGGGGGAGGGCCTTCTCTGTGGCAGCTCCGGCCCTCTGGAACGAACTCCCCATAGGGATTCGGACCCTCACCTCTCTCCAGGCCTTCCGAAAAGCCGTCAAAACCTGGCTTTGCCGGCAGGCCTGGGGTTGATGAGTTCCCTCCCCTCTCGACTTGTATGGTTGCGTGACTCTTGCCTATTTTAATTATTTGTACTTCGTTTTATGTTCCCCTTTTTCCCCTTTTGAATTGTTCGCCGCCCTGAGTCCTTCCCAGAGAAGGGCGGCATACAAATAATAAAATTCAATTCAATTCAATTCCTTTTCTGAAAAGGAATTTGAATCTGGATATATCCAGCCTTAGTTCAATATTTTAATTTAAAATTGTTATTTCAAACAAGAAGCGTATTCCTTTTCTATGCTTTAGTGTCCTGCTACTTTAACAGGAATGATTTTTCTGATGCAAATATATTTCTTAAGCTCAAATATACAGATTTTCCCTTTATTTGTTCAGGGTCTATGTTTGGCTATGTTGGAAAATAGAAAATAGAATAGAATAACAGAAGGGACTCTGTTATTCTATTAAAAAGTTGAAAAGGTGTTACTACTTCTGTTTGGACTACTTTGAGTTTGTTATTTTATTTTTGTAGGCTAGCTTGCTTCATTTTTCTTTTGTGACCGTACTTCCTTCACTTTGCTTGCCAAGATGATGGACATGTCGGAGTTCGGGGAAGCTGCACCTTTCCTCCGAAAAAGTGAGAAGGAAATCATGGTGTTGCAGACAGTGGCCTTTGATGGTAAGATATAATGCGATTCTTCTGCCCATCATTTCTCCTAGACTGGTAAAGCACATACCTGATCGGACACAATATAATTGAAAGTTCTGATATAAAAGGTACATTGTAGGTCTGAACTTGGATTTTAGCCATTTTGCTGTCCAGATAAAAAGTTATTCTGGTTGAATCACAGAACCACACAAGTTATATCAGGCAATGTTTATAATAACAGGTGAGGACCAATTATTTGTTGGTTTGTTTTATATTTAAATAAACTATCCTCTTTGAAGAAACATTTGGATGGAAATTCTGGGAACTGAAGCCCACCCATCTTTAAATTGCCTTATTTGAATAGATTTTGTAGGCATTACTTGATCTATGATATGTGTTGAGCATTGAAAAAAGCAAGCAGCCTAAATACTGCTAAGAGAACATTGTATAATATACAGCTGTTGCTGTTATTTGACAATTTTAACTATTTAGCATGCTTGAATAATGACAAAAATGTCTTCCTTTTCAAGGAAAGAAGAAATGTTGGATCCCTGATGAAAAGAAAGCATATATTGAAGCAGAGATCAAAGAGAGTGGTGCTGGCAAAGTTACGGTAGAGACAACAGATGGGAAGGTAAGGAACATTCTCTGCTTGATAGGTCACAAGTGCAAGACCTACAAGACAGAGAAACAACAAGCCGCCATAAAGAGTTGGTCCAGAGACGCTTTAACAATAAGGTCAATTAGTCCAAGGCAAAAAAGAAATGGCACGTATAGCTGGAGATTGCCTTTATATTTCTATGCCTTTCTGCCTGTCCGTCCATCCATCCGTCCATCCATGCATCCATGCATCCATGCATCCATGCATCCATGCATCCATGCATCCATGCATCCATGCATCCATGCATCCATGCATCCACCATGCCTGGTGCCCTGACACGAGTGACCTCAAGCTGGCCATGCCCACCCTGGCCTGATGCAGCCCTTAATGAAATTGAGTTTGACACCCCTGAGATGGCTGTAGAAGAGTAATTATATAAAGATGGGCCATATCTTAATTGATTTATGTGCTTCAGTTTAAAGATGGATGGGTGGTCAAGTATAGGGGATTCCTGTTGTTGTGGAAGCAACCTTACATTTTTATGCTGCTATCTTTGGAGGGAATCAGGGTGGGCACATATGATTTATTTATGTAGAGACTCTGGGTCATACTTATCTTTCTAATCTTGGTTAAGCTACAGTACTTGTGACAGCTCTGAATATTCTCAGAGGCAATGAGCAATAAAATCTTAACTCTTTTATGTCACATGCATTAATACAAAGCAGCTGAGTATAAGTAGAGTATAATAAAAAGATCTGACTTTACAAAATGATAGAGGTAGATTTTGTAATTCTCTATACATTCTCTAAAAAGCATTGTAAACAATCGTAAAGATTTTCAGTAGTTAATAGCCACTTTAATGATTGTTCAGTTGTTTACCGGTTTTTAAATAAACATGCTTCTTTGCTCAATTTCATAGGTTTTTAAATTTTTCATGCATGAAATATGCTTTCCAGTGGTTGGAATTTAACTTTGAATATAACTTACAGTCTTCATGTCAGATGGCTTTTAATTTATTCTTAGATGGCCAGCATCATTATTAATATCTGAACACCTCAAATCTACTATTATCATTATTTGAATTTCTACACCATAGTTTATAAAACAAAATTACACACCTACCATTTACAATCAGCAATAATGTCTCATAATTTTTAAAATAAGAGACATTTTAATTTTCTATTTGATAATCATCCTAAGAGATATTGGTACAAGACTGTGCTGATCTGTTTAAATTTTAAGTTCCATTTGTTAATAATGTATACTTTGGAATAATCTTTAATAATGTCATTTTGTAGTGAGGCTACAATATCCACAAAGATAGAAAAATACAAAATTACTCACAACAGATGAATGGATTGCGAAGATAGTAGCACTTGCTGAAATGGTTAAATTGACCTGTTTATTAGGGGAGGAATATAACTACTTTTGTAAAAATACCAGAAACCTTTTATTGACTGTTCCTGAAAATGGTCAAAAATGAATTGGTGATTTTGGGAAAAGGATTGTTTAGGGAAAAAAGTTATGTGTTATGTGATTTGGGAGGGTGGGAATAGTAATAATTAAGTTTGTAACTGCTGCAAAGACCAGAATTCACTTGTTTAGATACTTTTCTTTCTCTTTTTTCATCCTATTGTTGATTTTTTTTCACTTTTTGTCCTATCATCCAGCCAGCCAGCTATCTGAAAATCTGTTCGGTATAATGGTTAAGGCACGAGGCAAAGACAACTGAGTGATCTTGTGTCAATCTCTTTTATCTCCGCCTTAAGAAAGAGGCAATGACAAACTACTTCTAAGAAAGCTTGTCTAGGCAATCTCCAAGAATCATACACAACTAAATGGAGGACAGAGATATACATAAATACCTTTCAAATTAATAATAATGGGAAATATAATGCATCCAATTTCTTTTTTTTTTGCAGACTCTTACTGTAAAAGAAGATGATGTTCAGCAGATGAACCCTCCAAAGTTTGACATGATGGAAGATATGGCTATGTTAACCCATTTAAATGAAGCTTCTGTGCTATATAATTTGTATAGACGCTACTCTAACTGGATGATTTATGTATGATTTCTTTACTTTGTCATCTTAAAATATGCTATTTGAATAACATATTTTTGTAGAAGAATGCCTTAATATTTTTTCCTAAAGAATTGTTCAGGAATTTTTTTATGAAATAATTTTTGTGATACATTCCTCTATTTCCTTAGCAATATTGTGAACTTTCTCTTTATCAGCCTATTTAAAGAACAACAATTTGGGGAAGGCTGTTTCTAAAATGGAAGAAAGCAAATACGTTAGGATCAGTAAAGTCAATGGATACTGTGTTTTGGGTCAAAGATATTAGAAAAGATTCTTCAATAAATAAATTACTTTTCATCACATCTTTTTATTCTGAAAAAATTCTAAAGAAAGAGAGGTGTGTGAATATGGCAATTGAATTACGACATTGTCTTAAAGCAAAGTTGTACAACCCACAATCAACAGTCCTGCAAAGTTCTTGCGGGCCCCATAACTCTCTCATCAGCTGGCTGTTGAAATTAAGCATATTAATAACTATAAAATTGTCTGAAGATTATTTAAAGTATGTTTAAAATGATGTTTCTTTATTTGGTTGCATAGATTTTTTTATATGTTGCATTTAACCCACCTTTATTATTTTTATAAATAAGTCAAAGTAATGAATATACCTAGTACTCCTTCCTGCTCCTTTTTCTCCCAAAGGTGAACTGGGCTAAGAGAGGTGGACTTCCCAAAGTCACCCAGATGCTTTAATGGCAAATGCAAAACAAGCTCACAGTCTCCTGGTTTCTAGCCTTTATTGGATCTAACTTAAAAATGTTGGAAGATTTATGTGTCTATTTTATTACATATCCTATTTTATATCCTTATTCCTTCTGTCACGAAGAGACAATATTCTTCTTATTAAAATTTTTGGTATCCATTCTTTTCATTTCTAGACTTACTCAGGCCTCTTCTGTGTGACAATAAATCCTTACAAATGGCTTCCTGTCTACAAAACAGAAGTAGTTTCTGCTTACAAAGGAAAGAGACGCTCAGAGGCTCCTCCCCACATCTTCTCCGTTGCAGATAATGCATATAATGATATGTTACGTAGTAAGTAAATCTATTTGATCACAACTCTTTAAAAAAGTTATGTGTATGCATAAATGTAGTCCCAAGTGTTCCCAGATTAGTTTGCTAACATTTAATGACAAATCACCAATATACAGCAGTACAGTTTTTAATTAATATAATGTAGGTGTACTGAACCTCTGCTGGACTTAATTCCTCAATTTTATTTTATTTTTTAAAAGTTGCACATAATGGAGTCAAAATTTCAACGGTGGCCTTTCTAGTGATGTCATCTTAATTCTGACCTACAGATATATATATATATATATATATATATATATATATATATATATATATATATATATATATATATATATATATATATGTGTGTGTGTGTGTGTGTGTGTGTGTGTGTGTGTGTGTGTGTGTGTGTGTGTGTGTGTGTGTGTGTGTGTGTGTGTGTGTGTGTGTGTGTGTGTGTCTGTCTGTCTATCTATATAAATAAATAAATAAAGAAAAGGCATATTCTATACTGGAAAGCATAGTCTGCTTTCTAAAATATTTTTAGGGCATAGAAGATATCTTATTTGGAATTACTTTTATTTATTTATTTGATTATCTATGGATTTTATATGCTTCTCCAATTAGACACATTTATGAGCAGTTATGAACATTTATATTCCATGATCCATTAATTAGAGTAAAACAAAGCTAAAAACATGGAGAAATTAACAGAAAAGCAAAACAATCCAATATAACAATAAATCCTCCTAGATCAGTATGATATCAATTCTTAGCACTATACCGTCAGGATCATTCAAGTATCCATTGATTCTCAAAACATTTTGGAACAGTGTGGTCTGAAAAGAATGGATTACATATTTCAAGGACTAAAAAGTGAGGATGATACAATGCCAACCCCTGGAGTTCTTGGTGTTAGCATCTCCTAGGTGTTAGGAGTAAACTCTTCAATAGATGTCATAAGGCAAGCATATCGATGTAAGGTCTTGCAGAGCCATAAAGAGAGTCAAAGAAAAATTATTGTATACAATTATATTTTTGATTACAATTATTTGGAAACCTGCTCGAAGCCATGCAACTTCTAAAGTACTGATGTCAGATGGTCAAACAAAATAGATGTCATTATAATTTGAGCCTGTCATTTTGGATCTTCAAAATCTTCAAAGGAGCCTGATGGCCAGCTGCAATAATCTAATTGTGATGAAGCCTCAGGCCATGGTGATAGATGGTGGCATTTCACCCAGTGAATTCATAGATATATTAAATTGGAGAGTGGGTTGATCCCTTAGGCATGCCACGATGTAAGGTAGTAGATAAAAAGTGAAGACTCTAGAAGTGTAGGAATTATGATTCTTAGCTTCACTCACATTTGGCACGTTAAATATATGTTGCCTTTAGTTGAGTTAACTTTAAATATCAAAATGATGTATGATTATCACCAGCTCAGATCTACCTCCTGCACTGCTGCAATGATAGATTGTGATTATCATAATCCAAGCTGGACCATATTGCACATTTTGTCACATCAGATTTCTTCCATCAGAGGGCAGTAGTGATGCATGCTTGACATCCGGGAGAGAATATTTGCACTGCTTTCAACATTTATGGATATTACCATACAAGGTTTACAGACTAATTTAAAGAGCAGTGTAGTACAAATGGATACTTTCTTTACTGACACTAGAAGGCATAATATACTAAATAATATGTTATACATTATAAAAATGTATGTTGAATAATATACACAAAAGCCAAACAATATCTGTAATTCTTCAGGCTCTAATAACATGTTTTACCAAAGTGTATAATTATCTCATATTTAAATATGGATTGTCTCTACTTTAAAAGTAGAGGACTATTTTTCTAAGGCAAAACTAATGGCTATTTTTCTAAGGCAACACTAAGGACTAGTTTGATTTAATCTCTTAAACTCAGTTATTTATTTAATAATATTTGTAGATCATCCCAATCCTTTCTTTTGAGTAATTTTTGTTGTTATTAAAAAAAAGCATAGTGAGAAGTCCTCAGGGACTCTAAATCAGTGGTTTTCAATCTGTGGTCCAAGACAAAACAGTTTGCCACCAGAAGCTGTGAATGCCCCAATACTGGAAGTCTTTAAGAAAATGTTAGATAGCCATTTGTCTGAAATGGTATAGGGTTTCCTGCCTAGGCAGGGGTTGGACTAGAAGACCTCCAAGGTATCTTCCAACTCTGCTATTGTATTGTACCATTGAGTTTCACAAAGGTTTGAAGAAATATTATGATTTAAATATTGGGGGTCCAAGACCACAAAAGATATTTAAAGGGGATCCCTGGTGAAGAAAAGGTTGAGAACCATTGCTCTAGATCAGCAATGGCTAATATTTTTTGGCTCGCATGCCATAAGGGGGGGAGCGCAGGGGGTCGTGCATGGGCATGCCACATCCATAATGCAACGTGCGACCCCCCCAGTGCACATGCGCGCATGAGAGGCACTCCCCCTATTTTTGTATGCTTTTTTCATGCATCCCCCCCCCTGGATGCCCTCTGGAGGTTTCAGGGACCTTCAGGAGGCTTCCATGAAGCTTCTGGAGGGCTTAAACTGGCCCTACGAGCAAATCAGAAGTGACTTCCGGTTTGCTCGTGGGTTGGTTTTAAGTCCTCCGGAGGCTTCAGGGAAGCCTCTTGAAGGTCCCAGAAGCCTCCGGAGGGCTTAAACCGACCTACGAAAAAACCAGAAGTCTGTTCCCGAACTTCCTTGCCCATACAGCCGGTTTTTTGCACTATGGAAGCTTCAGGGAAGCTCCTGAAGCCTCTGGAGGGCCTCCGGGGAGGGGGCGGGGGAGGCTCTTTTCGCTCTCTGCGGGCTCCTATAATACCTCTGGAGCCTGGAGAGGGCGAAAAATGGCTTTTAAAAATGCTGAACTCAGCTGACTAGCATGCGCATGCGTGCTGGCCAGCTGACAGGGCAACCCCTCGCATGCCCTGACAAATGGCTCCACGTGCCACCTGTGGCACGCGTGCCATAGATTCACCATCCCAGCTCTAGATGATTAACAACTAAGCGTAAAATACAGTTGAAGTACTCTTAAAAATGTTAGTTCTAAAAATTCCTATGACTAATGCATCCAGGCAAGAGCCAAAAGCATGTTGGAATAATATTTTTACTGATTTACTTATTTCTGAAATGAAATAACAGGTTGAATGAACCTCAGAGCTACACTTCTATACCATTGTTCTATGAAGTTAGAGGTATCTTTTAATGGTAATCTTAACAAGCCCTCTTTAGATTTTTGGACTTTGTGGGCAGATTCAATTCTAGTAAGGCTCTGTGCAATATATTTCACTGTTGAGCATTTGAGGCTTTGAAGGTAAAAGCAGTACTTTGAGCAGATCCACTGGGAACCTAGTAGTAAACAATACAATGACCTTAAAACTGGTGTGAGTCTGTACTGCTCTCCTCTCAGCAGCATGGTCTGCATACACTATCAACTGCAGTTTCTGAGTCATCTTCAAAGACACTTCAATGTACAGTGCATTACAATAATCCAACCAAGTAGTGATCAGGGATTGATCACCACTTGGTTGGATTAATGCAATGTACATGGAAGTGCCTTTGAAGAAGACTAGGGCATCCTAAATCAGATAATATTATAACTAGCGTGCAAGTCAGAGTTGGGCAAAGAACCCATAGCCACAGTTTCACTCCAACTGCTAGAACAAGAACTGAGTATCTAGGAGCACTCTCAAGTCGTGAAACACTTGCTTTGGAGAGAGAATTGCTCCTTTCAAACGACTATGTCTGTTATTGGATTTTCTAGTTATTTACTAATGAATAGCAACTCTTGGCATGATTTAAGTCATAAGAAGTGATTCTGGGCACCATAAACAATGAACAGTTCAATTGTACAATTATTCAGAATTTCAACTGAATATCTAGCTCAATCAGAGGTGGCAATATGTCACCAGGTGTCATCAGCATATTGTCATTTCACTCATTCCAAAGTGGTGGATGACATTTCCTAACAGTTTCATGTAAATGTTCAATAACATAACAGCCTTAAGCACTATGGGGCCCCACATTACTCATATTCTGAACTATCAGCAGAATCAGATACAAATGGAACAGAACAGGCTCTCTAATTTCCAAATTCTGTAGAATACCATAGTCAATTATACTGAATGCTGCTGACAACTACCATTCACTAGAAGAGGGTTATCAAACTGATATTGTCACGGTGGCGTCACATGACGTATCAGGACTCCCAGGCGTGGGCGTGGCCAGCGCGTGGCGCATCTGGCCCATGGGCTGGGAATTTGATATCCCTGTACTAGAACAACCAAAGCCATTTTTATTGATGACCAGGATGATACATTTTCCTGTAGGATTCTCTGTAGTAAATTCTTTGACAAAAATGCCCTAAAATATGTATTTTAAAAATAAGCATTCCCTAAGAATAATATAGGAGGAGGAAATGCTATTGTTTTTTTTTCTCTTCCTCATAGATCGAGAGAACCAATCAATGCTGATTACGTAAGTGACTCTTCTCAGATGCTTTATATTCATAAATTACTTTTGGTGATAGTTTCTGGAATTCTTAGCAGAATGTACAAATCTAACGGAACTTCATTTTGTTCTTGATTGCTAAACCTTTCCATTTGGGCATACAGTTAATTTTGCCCTTATTTTCTAAAACAAACCTTGGTTTGTATGAAAGCTTTTGATTGAGATTACCTTAAATCATAAATCTGGCACATTTCAAACAGATTGTTCTAGTATTCCTTCCTAACAAGCATGGACTGTAGATTTTAATGGCTCTTGTTTGAGAAGTACTTTTAGAACATATTAAAAACTATGTTGAGTTATGATCAGGTTTCTTTTATTCCAGTTCCTTAATTGCCTCAGGGCCCAGTTAAAAGCATCACATCAACAGCCTTTACCTGATACTGCTCATTAAAAACTTTTATTCAGTGGCACATTGGCTATGAGCTAGCATCATTACCATTATCCATGGAAAGTGTTATCCTCCATATTTGATACACTTTCCTTTTTTCTTTTATGTCTGGACTGCAGCTATAGGGATAACCATCAGATGGCAGCAGTGTTCCCAGTGTGTTTCTTTTCTGCCACATAGAGGTCATCTGGATTGTTGTAACCAAGTTCTGGTAGTCCCATTTTTCTGTAAACATTCATTGAAAGACCACTTTTTTTAAAGGGAAAGGTGGCTGAGTCTCATTACAAAAAGATTAATTTTTAAGTTGTATTTTCTTGTAAATTAAAATGTTGAGATGCTATCATCTTTCTTTTGTTTACAGTGGAGAATCTGGTGCTGGCAAAACTGTGAACACAAAACGTGTCATTCAGTATTTTGCTACCGTTGCAGCAATTGGTGAACCTGGGAAGAAAAATGTAAATACAAATAACATTTACTTTGTATAAACAATGACTAGACAATCACAAATAGCATGATAATTACCTATGATGCTTTAAAGAGATTCCAAGTGTAAAAAGACCATGAATCTTTTCTCCAGTAAGTTTAACTTATCTAAAAGTTTGCACCATTGTTACAATAGTTATGACTGAGCTTCAGGTGTATCTTATAGGTGTATTAAATATATTCTCTCTCTTTCTCTCTCTCTCCCTCCTTCTCTTATCCTTTTTCAAGAGGCAACTAGACTTTCTTCTTTTTCTTTGAAGATGTTTCGCTTCTCATCCAAGAACTTTCTTCACCTCTGACTGGATGGCAAGGAATGGAAGGACTGAAAAATACAAATCCTTCCATTCCCTACTATCCAGTCAGATGAAAAACAAGAATCTTAGAATTAAAATAATGATGTGTCACATATCAAAGTGAATTGTAAAAGAAATACCTAGTAAAATCACAACTGGAATGGATTGATTGATGAATATATGTTCTTGGTCTTCTCTTCAATTTTGTTTTTATGCTTTGTTTTAAACAGCAGCCAGCCACCAAGACCGGGGTAAGTTATCTATATTTGATTTTGTGCTATCAAACTGTTGTTAACTCTTAGTGACCATATAGTGACTGTGCAGGTAGTCATCTATATTACCAAAAGTTAATCCAAGCATTTTCTGAAGTTTTTAAGTCATGCATGCTTCAAACTGTATTAGTTTCCATGCATCCATTTATTGAATTATAACTGCAGTAACTGAAGTGGAACACATGATTCACAACCTTTCCATATTTGCTATATAATTCCTGTCCTTAGGAATATGTTACCTCCTGAGGTGAGATTGGCTCCCAGCCTCCTGACTTTTCGTAAGAGCCTTAAAACCTGATTCTGTCAGGTGGCTTGAGGTACTAATGGGGGAACTTTACACTGGAGGTGGCTGACTAATTAAAAGCTAATCCCATACCCTCCCCCAAGTATCTGGCTGCCCCTTCTTCATATTGTGTTAATGGTTTTATTTTGTTTCACTTATTTTATATTGGAAATTTTTAATATTTTAAAATGTTTAACATAATCTAATGTTATGTTGCAAGCCACCAAGAGTCATTTGAAATTAGACAGGTGGCAAAAAATTCTAATAAGTAAATAAATACAAAGTAAAATCTTAATTGCAGGGAAGGATGGAATTATTCTGTAATGCTAAACCAATATAATTTAGGACATCTGACCAAATACTTCAGTTTCTTCATTATAGAATAAACTGGCTGACCTTGGGACAGTTATTTCACTCTGTCCAAAAACTTTGTGAATATGAAATGGGAGAAAGATCTCCTATGTCAACTTGCTTGAGCTTCCAGAATAAAGGAATTTAAATTGGAAGGATTAGCAATTGTCCATGTGAAAGATATTCTGCAGTTCTGTCCATATCTTAACCCTGATTTAACTATTCTATCTGAATATCTGAACTTTCGTATATTCTTTGCATAGTGTTGCATTCTCTGGTTTATCAAGGTGAAGTCAGAAATTGGGTATATGGTTACATTCTAAAGGTACTTAAATTTTTTTGCATTGTAAGGGAACCCTGGAAGATCAAATCATCCAAGCCAACCCAGCTTTGGAAGCTTTTGGGAATGCCAAAACTCTGAGAAATGACAACTCTTCACGTTTTGTAAGTAGCATTTCTAACTGTGGAACATTACCATCTTGTATTATGTTCATAAAATAAAAGCAGAAATTGAATTACATTATAATCAGTTTTTAATAGTACTGTATTCTTTGATTAAGTTATTGGATGGTTTTTTACAAGTAATGTCAACAGCTGTTCTGCTGTTACTTATTGGAACATTTTGGCACAGAAATTGTACCGTCTTGGGATTTTAGCAACAACTTGGCAAGCTAAAGCATAAGCAAACAGGACTTGATTTATTCAGGTTTTCCTGCTATAAAAATGGCAGAAAAAAAGGTGTTTAGAAATGGTCCAGAGGGAATTCAAGTCAAGAATTTTATACATTAACTTTTCTAGTCCCGTCAAATCCAGCCAATGATTTTTTTTTCTTTTTATGACCCTATAATCCCTTTTATCAGGATGGAGTTGAAGCAAATGAATGGAGTGAGCGTTTACTGGCCAGATTCCCTCCCTGATGCCTACACAGAGTTTGCAGCAGATATTTTCTCTTTGATAGAGAAACATCTGTTGCTACCTAGGATTGAACTCTCTGCCTCCTAAGTGCGAGGCGAGCGTTTTCACCTCTAGGCCACTGCACCACTCAAATCTAGCCAGTGATAATTGTCCTAAATCAGAATACAGTACTAAAAGTTTCTGGTTCCTGCATAGGGAACCATTTCCTTTGGAAATATTTTTCTCTTTCTGTGCTCTATCTTTCCTCTTACCATTGCCAATACTGTTATGTGCTTGGAGGATATACTGTTTAATCAGAAACATACCCTAGTACCACAGAGTTTAAATATATGGAGTTGGCTCTCCCACAAATTCTATGCTTTATGGTCTTAGCAAACTCTGTCCAATTGATTTTCCTCCCCAGATGTTAATTTGTTAGACACCATTGAATGTGATACTATCTATATCCTTAATCACTATTGCCTGTATAGTTATAAAATACTGTCACATTAGAAAAGAACAGAACAGAAAAACAGAGTTGGAAGAGATCTTGGAGGTCTTCAAGTCCAACCCCATGCTTAGGCAGGAAATCCTATACCTTTTCAGACAAATGCTTGTCCAATCTCTTCATAAAAACTTTCACTCTTGGACCATTCACAACTTCTGGAGGCAAGTTGTTCCACTGATTAATTGTTCTAACTGTTGGGAAATGTCTCCTTAGTTCAAAGTTGCTTCTCTCTTTGATTAGTTTCTATCCATTGCTTCTTGTTCTGTCCTCAAGTGCTTTGGTAAATAGGTTGACTCCCACATGTTTGTGGCAAACCCCATAGATATTGAAACACTGCTATCATGTCACTCCTAGTCCTTTTGATTAAACTAGACATACCCAATTCTAGAAACCGTTCTTTATTTGTTTTAGCCTGCAGTCCACTAATTATCTTGGTTTATCATTATTAAAAGTGTAAGAGGGAAATATTTGATAATGCCATTTGCCCTCTTGGAATTAAATATATTAGACCATTTACACATTCCTGGCATAAATGTTTACTCTTTTTTTGCGAAGTTCCTAAATATACATAAACTGCTTACACGCGTACATTTTATACTTGTCTGAGAAGTGTGAAGGTAGTCCAAAGGAAACTTCTTCAAACAGATACCTTCCATTTGTGTTTGGACAACAATTTTAGAATTGGTTAACCTTGACCAAACTGGCTAGGGAACCTGAAGAATACAAGGTAGTTTTATGAACTTGTGGATAGAGAGGGATACTAGCCATATTTCACTGCCTTCCTCTAACATGTATTCACTGCCAACTGAATACACTTCTTATATCAACTAATGGTCCAAATTTTACATTAGTTTGGATGCTTATTAAATGAAAAGTTCTTTTTCCACTGAAATACTTGGCCCTTTGGATTATTTTCTACTAAAATCATTATTATTTACTGGAAAGGAAAAGGGACTTCCACATGTATTGCAAGTATCTTCCTGTTAATAGCGAGTAATATGAATTTTGATACTATTCTAACACAGGAAAAGCTATAAATTATAAAGTCATCAGATTTGGATTGCAAAAGCTTTATCGCCTTTTGAATCTTTGTAGTCCATATCAAGTATCGATACTAAATTAGAAAGATGGACAATATGCGAAAAATAGGAATACAGGTAGCTTTTCTAGATCAAGTAGCAGTAGCAGTGGGATATAACTTGCTGCCCAGCATACCTTTGGTGCAGTATTTATACAGTATTCTGGATTGCAAAAGCAGCAGGACCATCTAAAGTTTATAAATAAATAAATAAACAAATATGGTGTGTTTTTTTTACTGACTAGGTGATAACCCAGTATTGTCCAGGTATTTATTTATAAAGGAAAAATGTCCGGACTAAACATAATTTCTAATGTTGGATTTTCCCCCTCACCAAAGGAAGCCCCCTTGTGGAGTAGTGTGAAGTTCTTAGTATGGCAACTCCACTGCGTTGTACAATAGAAGCCATTGTACGGCAGTACAGTAGAAGCCATTTGAAGGCACAACAGACTGATTATAACAGAACACATACACCAAGAGACATTAGAGGCGCCTTACCCCCATATTATTTGTTTCGAGAGAGGAAGTCATCTGTGTACCAAGTTTGGTTGAAATTGCTCAAGGCCTTCCAGAATTATGCTGGAACATACACATACACAGCCACTTTTATATATATAGATAAAGCAAGTATAGCACAAGTATATAGCTTTGTAAGTGCTATGTAATATTCACTAAAGGATTCAGCAAATGTAATCTGATCACACTAAAACCAAACAGCATACTGTATTTGTTCTAATAATGGCTGCAAAGTTGCAGAAACCACACTAGACCCCAAATTCACACATTTTTTATAAAGGCTGATGTTCCAGACACTTGAAAAGTATCTATGCTGTTGTAAACTGATAATATATTTTAAGTCTCTGTTTGCATATATTGCATATAAAATGTGTGTCTTTCTAGGAGGAGGAGTTAGAATTAAAATGTGTATATTTTTGCACAGAGATCTAACTATCACATGTTCTTCAGCAGTCCAAAACAAGCAGGTTCCATGTCTATCAGTCATAGATTATTCATCTATCAAACTGTTTTAGAAAGTCTACTGACTTAGAATAGTTCCAAACCAGTGCTTCTCAGCACTTCAGGGAATGGCCATAGACTTGATGGTTGTCAGAGTTTTATTTTGAAAAAAAAAATATGTATTTTTTTTCTACAGTTGAGCTTGACTCCCAGTTACCTCCATGCATATTTGGTTCTCTTGACAACAATATGTCAAATATATTCTAGCTGCTCTATTCTTTTGAATTTTTTTAAAAAAATCACTAATCTAGCTAATCCCGATAGCAATGTACCTTGCTTTTTTTTGTATGTGAAGTTTTTCTATATTTAATGATAGTTCGGGACATGGAATGATATTTTTGCTATTTTCTGTTGATCAATTGCAGGGAAGGAGGTTGCACAGTCATTGGAACATTGCATGGGTTTCATGTTGAACAAAATCTCAAGCTAAAATAAGATAATCGTGGATATGTTTCAGACTATTTTACAATGTCTCTTGAAAAACATGCATATATTTTATCTAAAGATAAAAAGGGAACCATATTCAATGACTGTGGGAAGATATAATAGGACATAATAATATTGAGCGTCCTGCTGATGTTTCTCAGCAGAGGATATTCAATACCATATTGCTTCTGAGACTGGTGATTATAGTCATCATGATCAGCAAATGCTAAAATACAAATAGGAAAAATTATTTTAGATTAATATAAATACATTATGAAGTTCTAGACTTTTTCCATAACTGTTGACAATTGATTTTATAATTGGGTTTCACACTTCACAACTCAAGGTGATCAAAAGTAGCTCACTGAAAAGACTCATCAAACAAATCCCTTGTCAAAACAAAGCTAGACTATTTCACAGAGACCTAGTAGCAATAAATTCATGGCAGTGCTAAAAAAAATGACATAATCACAACAAGCATCTGTACAACCATAGAGCATTCAAAGCAGTTGCTCTCAGGCAGGGATTTATACAATGGAAAGTCTTATTTTCTACCCTAGGATAGGTAGTGCTGATTAGAGCTGATTGTGGTAATATTATTACTCAGAAGCAATTGCCTATTCCTGAATAGACCATTACTTTTAAGATGGTCTTCAGGCAATCAGGCAGTGGAAATAACAACGGTGGATTTAAAAGCTGTGTTTCTGTGTCAAAGTCAAAATTCTTGATTGTGATGTATCAGAAGCCCTGGAGATGGTTTTATCAAGATTTCTAAGTAGAGTTGGGAATATGCATGGAAAACTCTTTTTCTAACCATCATCACCATGACTTTCTTGAATGAAGATTCATCCTTCCATGGAGTCATGTTTCTTTAATTATGTATTGGGGAAACAATTTATCCCAGATCTTCTACCATTAAACTAGATTAATGAAACTTAACAATGAAACAAGACACTATTGAATATAAATTATATCTTATCACTTATTCTAAATAAACCATTGTGATTTATGCAATAAGCAATGATTTAAATAAACCATTGTGTAGCATAATGTTTGAATATTCCAAAGATTTATCATAACATCCAAACAGTGCAGATATCAAAGCAAGCTTATGGTAATTGGTGTACTACTATTGGTCCTATATATTGTCATTTTCAATGTTTTTAAATTTTATACAATAGGGTAAATTTATCAGAATCCATTTTGGGACTACAGGCAAGCTGTCATCTGCTGATATTGAAATCTGTAAGTAATATACTACTTGTTATAACTATAGGCTTTATATTTCACATAAAATTTTAGACCTATTTTTCATTTTAATTCTTCACTCTCCAACTAGATCTTTTAGAGAAATCCCGAGTTATTTTTCAACAACCAGGTGAAAGATGCTATCACATCTTCTATCAAATCTTGTCAGGAAAGAAAGCAGAGCTACAAGGTAATAAACAGCAAAACCATGCTTTGTTTGCATGAGTCAAAACTTTTCTAATGAAAAGTGAATGAATGAATAGAGGAACCGAGTAAGAAAAATATTAATATAAAATAACAGCCATTTCAATTAAATAATATCATTGCAATAAAAAGTAAACAGATAATCTGAAAAACTTTGAGTAGTTAAAATGATCATTTTCTCTCTCCAAAATGAAGAGCAATCAATAATCTATTGAAATAATACTAAAATTAATTTACAGTTATTGATTTTAAATGATTACTTTATCTCATTATTGGCCATATTAACCCACAGATTCTTAGTCTGCAGACTCTTACCTTATTCAGCACTTTAAAATAGCACATGATATGGAGCTCATGTTAGGTAACACTATATGTGTATAGAAGAGAAGAACTAAGTTTCTATGTCTAATTTGTATTTAGGGTAGAAGATTGCACACATGTATAACAGTGAAATCCTAGAATTACACTATTGGCCAAGGTAGACAGTACTGTCTACATGGATTCTAACAATATGAACATATATTCTTATGTATCTTAGTTCATGTCTTGTATAGGGATTCTGCATATAATTCTGGATGAATGGAAAACCAAACTATGATATTGATAATACTTCATATAATTTGAAAGATGATGTTCCATTTTTTTACTTACATCTGTATGTTTATGTGACTACATCTATTATTACACAAGCCCATTTTTGAATTTCAGTAGCTGGTCCTGTCTATCATGTAGTTTTATACCCTATTTATGCATAGGGATTTTGCATTTATTGGATTGCTAGTACTTCTTGTAATATGGGCAAAGCTTCCCTTTATACATGTCCTAAATTTCTGCTTGGCAAAAGCAGTAATAATCTCATTTTTGTTCTTGTCATCCAGGCTGAGTGGACCATCTGCTAAATCCTTAACCAGTTAGCCTTTACTATGGCCTAATTAAGGTAGATTAGAGGAACTGTTTCAAAGTGATTTTCAGCTAACAGGATTTGGATGGAAATATTCCACTGTGAAAATGTACCTTCCATGGTTAATTTATTCTTATGCTATACTTGCTGGCCATGATTGTTGTATGGATAAACTCCTGTCCACACAACAATTTTGCTATTACAATCAATTATTCACAGTCTGCATAGCTGTATATGTGGAATGGCAGAGAATTTACTAGAAGTAATAATTTTGTAGGAGATTCTAGTTGTTGACCACATTTTTTCATATATTAATAATTTTTTGAAACAATCCTTTTGTCCTTTGTCCTATTTTTTTTTTTTGGGGGGGGGGAGAGAGAAACAGGTGTGATATGTTTCTTGCCCTGATTTGGACATTTGAAATTGCATTGCTTTTCCCCATAACATCAAGACATTAGAATCAGCTGAAAACAATTTTGATGGACATTTGAAATATGAGAAGCTGTGTAAATGTCTTTGTTCTTTATTATTTGTAGCAGAATAAGGATCAGCAAGCACATCTGCCTATGCTGTTTGACTGAAAAGCTAAGCAGGGTGTAGGATATGAGTCTATTGATCATGTGGAGTTAATTGCATAAGTATAAGAATGCGTCATTAGATTGAACTATTCAGAGAGACTTGATTATCCAGGCAAATAAAATAAAACAATAAAGTAAAGTCAATTTATACTTTCAGAATGGCTTGGAATTCAATCTTTTTAATCTTGCTGAAAATGTGTTCATGTTATCACTATCACTATTATGTTAAATTAATCTCTTTCTGAAGGACTAGGAATGTCAATGAAAGTTCTGTATAGGAACCAGGTTAATATAAGCAAAGAAGTGGAATAAGCCATTTTATAGTGATTAAGTGTGGGTTTATATATTTTGCAACAAAGGTCTCTTTTGTTTCACTCTAATACTGTTGGACTGCATTGTTCTGTTCTTACGTGGAACAAATCCCATTGCATTGGTGGAACATATTCCTGTGTGGATATATGCAGGATTGCATAGTGATATAATTTTAAAATATAAATTGTACAGATTTGTGTAGATCTAATTTCCCAGCAACTTTGAATAAGCCTTGATGTATGAATTGCACTGTATTTTGACTCACAGGAGCCCAAATCTTCAGAGAATAAACAGTTTTTTTCTTTTCCTCATTTGCAGATATGTTATTGGTGTCAACAAACCCATATGACTATCACTTCTGTTCACAAGGTGTTGTTACTGTGGATAATTTAGATGATGGGGAAGAGCTGATGGCAACTGATGTAAGACTTGTTTTTTTTATTAAAGTACAAAAGGGCATAAGCTGTTCAGTGAGAACAACAGCAATTTCCTTATTTGAGTCAGTTCAAACCAATCCATATAAATTGTCTCACTGAACAGGATTGCTGAGCATAAATATGTAATGAATCCAAGATCAGTACATCAAAAGTCAGGGCAATTTTCAGTATGCAGAATGGTCTTAACAGTGAGTTACCCTTCCTGTATATTATTTCGGAACAGGACTCTACCAATAAACCAATGCTGTCTATTGACTTTCATAAATTGAGGTAAGAATGTAGTTCTGTTATATTAGGTCAACAGACTTCAAAGATCAGAATTTTGATTCTTATAGTGGTTAGCCAAAGCCAGCCAGTGTGTTTGCAAACAAGAGATGGAAATTTAGCAGTTTCCTGTCATTTCCTTGAAATGGGTATTTGGAGGCATGCTGCCCTCAGCATTGTGAAGATAATACTGAAACTATAGCCTTTGATAAACTTGTCCTACATACATTCATCCAACCTCATTTGAGAGCTATTTAAGTTATCAACAATAAAGTCTTTTAATAAATATATCCAAAATGTATTTATGGAGTCTGTTTTCCAATTTGAGCACTGTGCTCCCACTAGAATTTGCCTAATTGTCTTTTCCAAAGCATTTTGTTAAATGATGTGCTTCTTTTAAATACATTTTCCAAATCTGTTCCATCAGTATCAGGAAATAGAACATGAATAGGACTTTTCCAACAGTTTCAGCTTGAATTTTCAATACCAGAAGAAAGACAGTAACACCAGCAGTGCTCTAAGGCAACTTTGGAAAACAAAGCGGCATGTAGCTGAGGAGGCAAATAACAAAAGCATCTTTTTTTTTCTTTTTAAACATTTTAACAGCAAGCCATGGATATTTTGGGTTTTGTTGCGGATGAAAAATATGGTGCCTACAAACTCACTGGTGCAATTTTGCACTTTGGAGACATGAAATTTAAACAGAGACCCAGGGAAGAGCAGGCAGAAGCTGATGGCACAGAGAGTAAGTATTGTATTTTTTGTTTACCAACAGCGTTCCTTTTCTTGCTTTGTAATATTAGTGTTGGTTCCCCCCCTTTAATATTATTCACACATAGAAATCAAACTTTTTTGTGGGAATCTTATCTATAGATCAATATGCTGCCTTTGGGCACAATCAGAGCATATGATCCATGGGGGTAGATTGATGTATTATGCCAGAGAAAGAAAACAGCAGAGCTTTCAAAGACTGAAAGACATTAATTGCATAAAAAGTGGCCTGAATAATTTTCTCACTATTTGCTGAGCACTTAATAGAGATTGAACATTCTCACACTTAACTCCCCACCACTCCCAATTCAAAAGAGTCTAAGATTCCAATCATTCCTTAATTAGAGAAAAAGTAATAAGTAGATTTTTGAGTGTTGTTTTACCCATTATTTTGCAATGAGGACTCCAATACAATAGGCTCTTCTCCTGAGTAAGGCATATATGCTGTGAAGCCCTTGGATGACTTTCTTGTGCCATATATTGAAGCTGATTTTGAAAATTACTCATACAAAGTGTACATTCAAACCAGGCTGTTTTGCTTACAGTCATTTTTTACAAGGCATAATTACCCATGTAAAATATGCAGACTCTATGAAGACAATACACTATTCATACTGGGTAGGTAGTTTGTTCTATAATCACTTCAGAATCAGTTATTGCCCCCAATCAGTAGCTAATTCTTACATGATAATGTCTTCCAAACAATTCTCTAAATTATGATCTTATTGTGCCCATTCTCTACACTTTCAGAGTAATACCTGCAAAAAAAAACCTTGTATTCAATAGAATACACATTGAATTTCTGAGCGATCAGTTTCTCAGTGTCATGAAAGAACCTCTAGACATGCAAGTAATCAGATCATACTAATTAGTTACCTATGGTGAGAAGTCTAAAGATGCATGTGGTCCCCAAAAGCTCCAGTGTGGTCTTCAACATGACCTCTCCTATGTCAACTTTAATGTAACAGACGGAAGCTAATTAAATTAGGCCTGCATGATTCTTTGGATTAAATTTTGAAAAGTTACTGAGGGGGTGCAAATAGAGCAGCTGTCAGTGTCTAATTAAGAATCAACACCTTTAAAAAAATATCTCTCACTTTCTTTTTCTCTTGCTTTTGAACTGAAATGGACTCCTTGTGACTTTAGGGAAATCTGTCTATATATAACTAAAAACTCTCATTGTTGTCATCTTTAGCTTGGGAAAATGGTGCATCTTAGGGCAACAGTTTTTGAACCAAGATACGTCAAACAGGCTAAGTTACAGAATGTGTCCAAAATCTGGGGCCCATGATTTTCAAGAATCCACAGGTTTGGAGAGGTTGTGGCTGCTTCTGTGCTATTGGTTGTTGTGGTATTACCGCTGCGGTCACATGATCTTCATTGGCAACATTCCATAAGAGTTTCCCAGCAAGTTTTGCGATACCTCCCTCTTCGAACCCTCCCTTTGAACTGTTTGAACCCTATCTTTGCTTTCTTTTGCAATAATCATTTTACTTTTATATGCAGGCTTTTATATTTTATTGTTATATTTTGTTCTTTCTTTTCTCTTTTGCTGTCTCCAGATATTGCAATGTCTTCTACCCAGATTTTTTTTTGCCTTTCTTTTCAGCAACTGTTAAGTCTGGAGTGTTATGTAACTAGTGCTTGTCTGCCTGAATTCTAATGTCCCAGAGGATTTTAGCTTCTTAATTTTCTATTGCTTTGTTTTGTGATCCCACCAGTTCATGCTTGCAAGCTTATTATTACTATGGTTGATTGCAGTTTAGATTGGATTTGGCATCTTTATCCACTATTGAATTCTTCTGAGGACTTGGGATAGGTAGATGTTATTTGATGGTGTTAAATATATCATTGTAGGTTGTAAGTTGTTCCAAGTCAGCTGAATTTGCCATTTTAATTATTATTATTTCTTAGTCAAACCTACAGCTTTGATGTTTCCTAGTAGTATCCCATGCTATACTAACCAAATACAATTGTGTTTGGTTTTTAAATTTTTAAAAAATGCGACCCCCCCACCCACATGTGTGGTGGAGCTGACCTGGGCAATAGCTCATGTGCCCTCAGAGAGGGCTCCACTTGTCACCTGTGGCACGCATGCCATAGGTTCATCATCACAGTTATAGGGTATGGTAACTGAATCTTGAAAGCCTGCAAAAATCCCTTCTGCCCCTAAAAAGAATTGCTGTTGATGTTAGTTGCAAAGTCATGTCTGACCCATCGTGACCTCATGGACAACTCTCCTCCAGGCCTTCCAGTCCTATACCATCGTCTGGAGTCCATTCAAGCTCACGCCTACTGCTTCGGTGACTCCATCCAGCCACCTCATTCTCTGTCGTCCCCTTTTTCTTTTGCCCTCAATCTTTCCCAGCATTAGGCTCTTCTCCAGAGAGTCCTTCCTTCTCATTAAGTGGTCAAAGTATTTGAGTTTCATCTTCAGGATCTGGCCTTCTAAAGAGCAGTCAGGGTTGATCTCCTCTAGTACTGACCGGTTGATCACCTTGCAGTCCAAGGGACTCGCAGGAGTCTTCTCCAGCACCATAGTTCAAAGGTCTCAATTCTTTGGCCCTCAGCCTTTCTTATGGTCCAAATTTCACTGTTCCAATGTCCTATATGTCTTAAGATGTCCAGGCCAACACTAGCACAACATTGACTCTGTTCAGTATAAATAATAATGAGAACTTTTAAGAAAGTTTATCCATAATCACAAAGATGGGTGCCTTTTCACATAAATGTATGCACCTTTAAACACGGTTATATGCAGGAGTTCAGAAATTTGAACCTGAATAATTTTTTTCTCGAATTTCCACGAATGTCTCAATTAGAATAAAAATAAGCAGTTACAACATTGCTTTGCAGTAGATGGTTTTTCTTAACTATGGCTTACATTTGTATTTTTGTAAAATTAAATATTGTTCAATGTCTCATCTTTTGATATACCTGACAGTTGCAAATACTGCTTCAATACTTAAACTAAATATATTTCTATTCTCCAAAAGTGCTACTGTATATGAACTGCTTATTTATTTTCTTTTGTTTTATTATTATCCACCTTGCGTGTCATCTAGGTAGAAAGACACCATATTTTGAAATAATCATAATTATAAAGTTACAGTCTTTTTCTAGACAGCTAGAATTTCAGCTACTCTGCCATCAGTTCGTTTGGGGTTTTTTTTTTTTTTGCAAGAACTGTTGATCAGTCCTGTCTTCTTGGCCTCAGTATTATCATTCTTGGGTGACTGAGATTATACATTTTCTGAGCTGTAATGCTGACAAATCTGTGTTCTGCCAGGTGTCAAGATTTTTCTGTTGATGCAAATAAATGTCAACACATAACAATAACTAGACTTCCAAGTATTAGTACTGTATGCACGATAAACCTAAAGTAGCTTTAGGAAAAATATATGATGGAAATATTTTATTCTACTGCATGTTTAAACATTAAATGTAATTTTAGCTCACAGTGATCATCAGCTGAGCTAGTAGTTGTATTATGGCTAAATATCTGCTTGTATCATACACTTCACATTATTCCTCTTCTTTGGAATTCTGTTCTAGAATAACTTATAGAAAACAAACAAGCTATATTTGAAAAAATCAATCTAAACTTTTTTTAAAAAAATGTATCTTGCCTTTATTACTTTTACAAATAAGGCGGCAAACATACCCTTCCTTCTCCTATTTTACCCATTGAAATACTGTTTCTTTCAGGTGCTGACAAGGCTGCTTATCTAATTGGAGTGAATTCTTCTGATATGCTTAAGGGTTTGGTGCACCCAAGAGTGAAGGTTGGAAATGAGTATGTCACTAAAGGCCAAAGTGTAGAACAGGTGAGAAATCTTTAAAACCACATAATCCATCAAGACACCTCTGTCATATTCAGTTGATTCTTCTGTAAACAGGCATAGTATTACAAATATTTGTATTTTTATTCCTACTGCTACAATTTTCCAGTTTTTCCCATTCCACGACTATGGATTTTGAATGGTCTAGTCAGCACCTGAATATCATAGTGGATAATGATCACCAAACCAAGCCAAATTAACAAGATTTATTATAGAGTTTCAGGTTTCAATAAGGTTCATATTTGTCAAAATATCATAAGATTTTAAGCAAAACAATGTTTATCTCCATAACTGCAGTCCCTTAGTGTAAATTAGCCACAATGATTTTTTTTTTAAAAAAAAATATTTGATGGATACTTTGGTTCTATCTAAGTATCTTTCTGGGGAAGCTTAGAAATCTGCTGCTTACAGCTGCACACTAAACACTGTGTGGTAGAAATAAGACTGCAAATTTCTATCATTCTGAACACGAATACTGTACAGCACTCAAGCCTGCCTAACTCTAAAGAACAATAAACTATGGAACACATTTTAATGCAAATCTCAGTTCAGGAAAGAAATACATAGTTTGGGCACATGAAAGCAAAATTAGTTTGTGGCACTTCACACGTTATTTTTTCAAAGTGAGTCTGAAAAAAATATGTGGTTGTTTTAAGGCGCTTACTTATTAAAGTGAATGTGATTCTTAAATGCATTCAGACAGATATCCTTTTTCAGGCTCATAAAGCCTGGAATAGCAAAGATGTATGAAGCATCCTTGAATCATTTCAAAGCATTCACAGTCCTAGTAAACCAAGTCAATATTCCATATATATTGATGCCATGCCATACAGTTCAATTATTGACATTTTAATCATTTTACTGAGCAGTAGAAAAATGGGAGATTAACAAATATTGTATAGTTCTCAGAATGGGTCTGTTATGGCTTTTCCTCCTATGTTATCAGGGTATTCACTCAAAACTATTCAACAGCAGAAGCAATGAGTGTTAACTAATATGATAAAATTCATTACATTCTTCACTGTATACTCAGTCATTGTTTCTCATGTTTCCTTAGGTTACCTATTCTGTTGGAGCTTTAGCTAAGGCAGTATATGATCGAATGTTCAAGTGGCTTGTTACTCGCATAAATAAGACTTTGGACACTAAATTACCAAGACAATTCTTCATTGGAGTATTAGATATTGCTGGCTTTGAGATCTTTGATGTGAGTAATTGAAGCAAAAAATGTCCACAAAAGAGCATGTTAATTTAACATAGCAGACTTTATTCAAGTATTTTGTTTGGGAACTTTTATTGAAATAATTATTAGTGTCATATAGTCTACCCACTTATTAGGCAATAACTAGTCAGAAGATTTCTTTGTTAAAATAGTTTTCAGGAACCTTCAAAACCCTGTTTCACCACATGCCTTCCAGTTGTATTAGACTTAAACCCTCATAATATCCCGTGTGATTACTGAGTATTATGTTTAAAGTCCAACATTACTAGAAAGCATCAGATTGGTGAAGCTTGACTAGCACCTTGGAAAATTAGAAACACAACTAATATTAAAACCTTGATTGCTTCCTGGGATCACTGATCTAATGTAAAATTAATATTTATTTATTTAATTTATTTAATTTGTCAAACATCTATGAGATAATAGGTATAAGAATAAATGTGGACATGAACACAGGAAATGGGTACGAATAAATGGAGACAGTAGGACAGGGATGGTAGGCACACTGGTGTATACCATTATCACTACCACTATCACTACTATCATCTTTGTGAAACATGTCTGAATAAATAGCCTAGCAAACTTTGTTAATTAAACCAACGATTCTGTTTTTTTTAAAATGGCTACAATATTTATGCACATTAAAACAGATCATATATTTAAAGAAATTCAAGTTTTACCACAAGCCATACAGAAATTTTGTCTTAGTTACACTGTTTGATCCTAAACAATTTGTTTTCTCTCTGTGTGTGTGTCTTCCTGAAGTTTAATAGTTTTGAACAACTTTGCATTAATTTCACAAATGAAAAATTGCAACAGTTTTTCAATCATCACATGTTTGTCTTGGAGCAAGAAGAGTACAAAAAGGAAGGCATTGAGTGGGAGTTCATTGACTTTGGATTGGATCTACAGGCTTGCATTGATCTAATTGAAAAGGTACTAATAAATTCTTCTAAGTTCATGACTGTAAATTAATTTAAAAGGTTGAACTGGAGTTATACCTTTGACATCCCATTCCCCCCTAATAGTTGTAAGAAGTCTGCATAACCTTTGGGTTGGCAAGTTAAATGTACTTAAATGTGTTTACATTGTGGCCATCATGTTCTGATCTGATTACTAACAACAGGTAGTTTTATGGGTTGCAAAGCATATACCTCTGAGTATAAAAGTGCTTCAGTTTCTATCTATTCATTGAGACAAATATGTCAGCCCATCAAAGTATTTTGAAAGCAAAAACATCAATATTATGTCAGCAACTGGGATAAAATCTAACATCTTCACATGCTATGTCAACAAGTTTTATAACAGACGGAAAGAATAACAGATTAATGGTTATGAGAAAAAAAAACCCAAGTCTGTACCAGTAGCTGGCAATATACTTTGTATAGTTGGAAGAACAGACTCCTAAAGCAGTTCCCATTGATTGCGTTGGCTTAGTATTTTAGAACTGTGGTACAACTGGAAGGGACCAATCTGGGAAGGCTGTCATTGTTTATTTATTTTTCTATTTTTTTTTTGTTTACAGCCCATGGGCATCCTTTCTATTCTTGAAGAGGAATGCATGTTTCCAAAGGCTACTGATATGACCTTTAAAGCCAAACTTTATGACAACCACCTTGGCAAATCGCCCAATCTGCAGAAACCAAGGCCTGACAAAAGAAGGAAATATGAAGCACATTTTGAACTTCTGCACTATGCTGGAGTGGTAAGGTTTTCCTTCCTTCCTTCCTTCCTTCCTTCCTTCCTTCCTTCCTTCCTTCCTTCCTTCCTTCCTTCCTTCCTTCCTCCTTCCCTCCCTCCCTCCCTCCCTTTGCAGTTGGATACAGCATAGAAAGTTTCTCTTCTGTGGCATCACTTTTTGTAGATTTATATCCTAAGGGGAATTAAATGCCATGGAACAATGTAGCACAGTGGAATTGGAAGACGGGAAGAGTGGAAAAAATGTTTTTAGCAAAAAGAGAAGCTAGCATTTTGAAAAGGCTGGCATTTGAAGTGGAAATGTTTTGAATCTCCTTTTTGTACTAGAAATGTATATCTTAGAATTCAGCAAATAAGAATCAGGATACGACTTGTAGTACACTTTATGCTTGCTTCTTCTCACCTTTATATTGATAAAATTCATGCAATATAATGTATAATAAACACTTGGATAGGCAGGCCAGAAATATGCAACCTTGTGTGACAAAGCACACTTAACATTTTTGAGTAGGACTGGAGTTTGGTGTAGAATGTCAAGTTTTTTTTAAATAGGAGATTGACAGTTACAATGTTAATGGGTTGTTGAAGTTTTTTTTTTTAACCTCAAAGTGACATCACTGAGCTTTTATTTTTCAGCAAAAGTGTATGAAAAAGGCTCCAAGGACTGCAAAAAAGAGAGTCGTGCACACAAAAATACTGATTTATTAATATGTTAAACTAAAACCAGGCCAGCCACTTTGTGGTTTAGTATCTTCTATGCATCAGACCATTTTTTTTATTTTCATCTTCAAAAATATTAGGAAAAAAAAATCCTTTTAAAGAGGGTTAGTAGTCTAGTACAGAAGTATGCAGTATTTTGATCCAAAGTGGGCAAAACAGCTTTCATTCTGCCATTCACTCCTTAACTTTACCTGTTAGAAATAACTCCAACAGATGCTTCTACCATGCAGATGTTAGATTCAAGAAAATGCTTGATTAAGTCAGAATGATGTTATGAATGAAGTGAAGCATGCAGCAGCACTGCATTACTTTGGCCTCTCCATTTTCATTTGGAAAGAAAGAGATTGCCGATGTGGATCAAGAACTCACACATTGGAAGGTGGTGTTTATGGAGATACTCCCTGAATATTAAGGGCTCAATCACCAAAAAGTTACTGAAACTGAGGGGGGGGGGGAACAAACCAGGATGAAAGCTAATATTTGGTTAACCAAATAAAGTAAATCAGGTAAACTTAGTTAATGTGAAAAATGTCAAGCTGAAAATTAATATTTTATGGCAATTTGGGAAGATCTGAAGTCCACAGGCTCTACCATTTGGAGATACAAATAGCACAGCCCTCATTATGCTGAATTAAGTGTAACTTAGTGTAGAACATCTTTGTTATTAATTGAATGAGAGGAAATGAAAGGCTGGGAAGCCAGGCAGAAGAATGGCAAAATGAGTATTCTGGAGGTATGATGTGTTACTAAGTTCAATTATCCCAAACGTGCTTTTTCAAGAGGCAACTGGACTTTTTTGTTTTTGTTTTTGAAGATGTTTACCTTCTCAACCAAGAAGCTTCTTCAGCTCTGATGGGATGGTGGGAAATGGAAGGATTTCTACTCCTTGCAGACAGCTAGTTATTTGCATTCTTTTAGTGAGTCATTAAGGTCACTTGGAGGTTTTTCTGTGTCATTAGGGTCATCTGAGTGGTACAAATGAGTGTGGAGCCTTCTTGGAACTGTTGAAATGACTGTGTTGTAGTCTGGGGATAGATGATGTTGTAGCATCCCCCCTCTATTGATATAGGCTGTTCAATTTTGAGATAGATGGCCTCTTTAACCCCTCTTTCAAAGCTCAGTATGGCCTCAATGACTCTATAAAAGAATGTGAATAACCAGCTGTTTGCAAGGAATATAAATCCACCATCCAATCAAAACTGAAGAAGCTTCAACGAAAAGCCAGAAAGTCCAGTTGCCTCTTGAAAAAGCATATTTGGGACAACAATGACCTGGATGACTGAGAATCTCCATAGACGAGATCAATAGTCACCATTTAAAGACCGAAAAGCAAAATACCTTTTCCCATACACAGGTATTTCTTGACTTACAACAGTTCATTTAGTGATTATTCGAAGTTACAACGGCACTGAAAGAAGTGACTTATAACTACTTTTCATACTTAACAATTTTTACAGCATTCCAGGGTCACGTGATCACCTTTTTTTGACTTTCTGACAAGCAAAGTCAAGGAAGCTAAATTCACTTAACAACCATATTACTAACTTAAGAACTGCAGTGAGTCACTTAACAACTGTGGCAAGGAGGGTCATACAATGAGGCACAATTCTTTTAACAATAGTCTCATTTATTATCATAAATTTTGGGCTCAATTGTGGTTGTAGGTCGAGGACTACCTATACTTCATAGATCAAAACTAAATATAGAATTGATGTCAAGTAAAAAGAGAACAATTGGCTGGGTAGTTTAGTTTCTAGCTTGTTGGCTTTAAAATTCTTTTTGGTGCTTCTTTTAGGTGCCCTATAACATAGGTGGTTGGCTTGAGAAAAACAAAGACCCTCTCAATGAAACCGTGGTGGGTATTTTTCAAAAATCTTCCAACAAACTTCTGGCCAGCCTATTTGAAAATTATGTCAGCGCTGACAGTGGTAAGTGAAATAACCTTATATTTTATTTCTTGCATCACATATAGAAAATGTGGATAATAAATATATTAGCTTATGACCTTGGAATATTTGGCAGTGGCAAATGTTAGGCACATAAATATCTCTCTGGGGAGCAGAGTAAGAATCAATAATTCAAATTGTTGGTACCTCATTAAGTCTGTTTGCTGGCTCTGGTTGAATGATAATGATAAAGCAGATATTAAAGAGTACATTTCACAACTAAATATTGCCTATTAGGGCAGGAGCAGAAGCAGTGAGTTGGAATTAAAAGGAAGGAATTTCAGCGATATTTCCTCAACATATGCACTTTCAGTTAGAGGAGTAGGCTTCCACATGATTGGCCAATTCTCCTTCATTATAATCTTCAAATAAATACTGGATCTCAGAGATGCTCTAATTCAGGGTGTCAAACTTAAGGCTCATGGGCTGGATTCAGCCTGCGAAGTGCTTAAATCTTGCCCACGGATTTAACGGGCCTGAAAATAATAAAGGACTGGGCCGCAGTGTCTTTGGAAGTCAAAATGGGACATGCACCCCTGTTTTGGCTGGCAGAGTGCTGCAGGAGGATGTCTATTTCAGGGTTGAAATGAGAGGTTTGCTCACCCCACTCCTATCACTTATGATATTACTAGATTGGGTAATAAAATGTTTGCAAGAAAACAATCAAGCTTAGACAGCATCAAGGAACACACACAAACACACACACATACAAACACACAGAGAGAAAGAGTTTTGAAGAATGAACAATCTTCAAAATGTACATTCATATTTCTATAATGCAAAATAATCCATACAAAAGTGATATTTTGTAGTTCAGAGATATAAATCCTGTAGGTGTAGACATGTACTGTTGCAAACAAATTGGATGCAGATCTTTGTGTTATATAGGCAATTTTTTATATGAAAGAACAAAATAATATATATTTACTAACACAGAACTTGCATATACACACACACACAAATGTATCTATCTATCTATCTATCTATCTATCTATCTATCTATCTATCTATCATCTACCTACCTACCTACCTACCTACCTACCTACCTACCTACCTACCTACCTATGCACATACATGTTTGAATACACAGCTACATCTGTTTAATTTTGCCTTAGAGTAATCTCGAAGTCAGCCCTTACGTTTGGTAAAACATGGTTTATGGCTGACCATAATGGATACGAATAGCCATTGTGGCTCCTTTAACCAATCATGGTGATAACTTAGTATCACAACTCAGACACAGTAATTTATGGATGAGTCAACCAAGTGAAAATAAATTGTGCCTTGTTTTTTAGAACTGCATACAATTATTGTGCATGGGTCATTAGTTGACAATGGTTGTGTATATTATGAATATTAAAACGGCATTATAGGAATCCATTCTCAGTGGACACTAGCTATATGGTTCCAATAAAACAAAGCTGAGATAATTTATACACAGACACACATAAATAAGTTAAATAAGGATGTGCCTTTAGTTATAAAAATATTTTGTTCTAAAATATTGTACATTTGATAAGTAAAAAACAAAGTTGACTACTTTACAAATCTCTTGTTATGATTGATTATTTAATAGTTATTTATAGAAGCCAAATATCCACATATTTTACACCATAATTTCTCAAAACTGAAAAGACATCAATTACCCCAGTTAGCCCTATGATCAGAATAATTCCAATCAGGCACTGTCTATACAGTAACTCTTGGAGCCAAAGTTTTCATGGAAGATGAGTTCTGATTGACAGTTGACATAAATAATTGTTATCAATAGTTGATATCAATAGAAAAAACTCTAAATATATATTTTTTAAAAAGTTGATGTAATGGTTGCTCCTGGCCCAAGATTTGACTCTAGTTGAATAGAGGAAGTTCAAAAGAAGATTTGAAGATTTGCTGAAAATACCACAGAAAATACCACTGAACCCAAAGAAATTTGCTTGTTGTTTCTAAAATACTCCTAAACTTCTAAATCACCTAAAACACCTGTGGTTATATATTAGTGCTGTAATGAGAATTTAATTCTGTTTTTTTCTTTTATTTCAAGTTGATCAAAGTGGAGAGAAGAAACGCAAGAAAGGGGCTTCCTTTCAGACAGTGTCATCAATGCATAAAGTAATTTTACATACACTTTTTAAGTATAATACCTCATTTATTTTCTTTCACTGCTTCAGAAATAGTATATTTGAATTGTAACAGAACAATACTTAAAAATTCATTTTCCAAGTTCTGAATTTTCAGCATGTTCCCTTCAAAAAAGAACTATTTCTTTAAAAAATTATATAAATACTTAAATTTCCACAGGATTCATTGTTATTTTTCATGGCAACCAGTGGTTAGATTCCTCAGTGACCAAAGGCACTTCCCAGTCATCTAGATTCTTTTTCAAAGGTAGCTGGCATATCTGCTTTGGTAAAAGTAATTGGAGAGCATTTACCTTTTAGGAGTTCAGAATATAATCTGAATTAGCTCTGCTAATATATAATGCTAAACCATAATGTAAGGGTTTTTGAAATGCAAAACTACTTATGCAATAAGTGCAACATGCCATAATTACTTGTTTAGCAAACTATGTCCCAAAGGCCCCGGTAGATATACATATCTGAGAATCAGTGAGAGCTTATACTTCAAAACAAAGATTCAAATGTGGCCCATCTTCACAGAAGATATGAAAGATTCCTGCTTATGTTCTCTATATATTAGGTAATATTTTTGCCATTGATAAAATTTGTGGCTTAGCCCAAATTGTAGAAAATGTGCAATTCTGGATAAAAAAGTGCAATTTCTGCTTGTCACACTCAAATATATAAATAGAATAACTGCTAAATATCTGAAGATCACACTTTCAGGAATGAATATTCTGTGTTTAATTTTGTTTGTTTTTCTTTTCAGTGTTAGCATTTAATACAGAAGATAGGTCTTCCTTCAATGTATTTAATTCATTAAAATTATCAGATACCTCTGTTCAGAGCCAAATCTGTTACAGAAAAAAAAATCTGCAGGATCCTTTTGGCCCAGCAGTTCCCAATATGTGGTGTAAAAGAGCAGGAACAGACCTTGCCAGAAAGACCAGATTGCCTGATTGAACAACAAAAATATGGAAGGGGATGAGGGAACTGAAAAATAACTTAGTTTGCTTGTTTAGAATCATAGAATTATAGGGCTGGAAAGGAACGCGGATGGCTTCTAATCCAATTCTGCTCAAGGCAGGAGACTTCTACTATCCCAATCAAATTGGTTTCCATTTAAATAAATAATAGTTTAGAATAGAATAGAGCTGGAAGGGACTTTGGAAGTCTTCTAGTTCAGCCCCCTGCTCAAGCAGGAGAACCTATCCTATCCTATTTCAGATAAGTGACTGTCTAGTCTCTTTTTAAAAACCTCCAGTGATGGAACGCCCACGTTTTCTGAAGGCAAGCTATTCCACTGGTTTTGTCCTCACTGTTAGGAAGATTCTCCTTAATGCCAGGTTGCTTCTCTCTTTGGTTAGTTTCCAACTTGTGCCATCTTGAAAGTTTAAAATTGGATGATGTGGTGTACACGGTGTATAACCTTTTTCAGAATAAAGGCTGCATCCAATCTGTAAATAGTATGTAAAAGACCTTATGTCAAAAGGATTAAGAAGAAATTATAAATAAGTAGAAGGGACTAGGACAAAAATTTTCATTTCATTAAAATGTGATTTCATTTCATTAAAATGTGATTTCATTTCATTAAAATGTGAATGCACAGTTAACAACTTCAGCACCTCATATTTAATATGTTCTCCCTTCTGCTAGGCTAACAATTATAATTTGCATCTAATGGTGATTCTGGAACTACACATAGTATTTTTGGAAGAGACAGGCAATTATGAGGCCTCAGGTTGTGTGGTGTATACTAAACACAGTGTAATCCAAGACGGACATCACAACAATACACTTTCACTTTTAGAAAGCAACTGTTTCTAATTTTCTACAGTGGAAGAAATATTAGACTTGCATACACAAACCCAACACTCACCCAAACTCATTATGATATGAAATAACATTATTTTTTAGCATTATATCTAAATAATACCAAAATAAGAATACTTAATACTTAAGTAAAAACTTGAATAGACAGCAGAGAACTGAAGTATGCTTCATTTTAGGACCTCAGTTAGTATGGTAATTTATGATGTAACTCTTCCAAAAATAATTGCTTTTTTCAGTGAATTTGCTCACATGACATGGCCAAAGTAAGTGAGACGCAGTTTTTTGATTTAAATGTTTAAATGATTTAAAAGTTTCATGATATAAATGGCAATTTATACTCTCACTAATTCCACTGTTTAGATTTTATTTATTTATTCTCTCTGTATTTAGGAAAATTTAAACAAATTGATGACTAATTTACGATCTACATCTCCTCACTTTGTGCGATGCATTATTCCCAATGAAACAAAAACTCCAGGTAAAACTCTTTGAATATATTTTGTTTTTAATACTTAATTTAATGGGAAGAAATCCTGCTTTTAAGCATGCATATATAGGAATGCATTTATTATCCTATCGTTTCAGGGGCAATGGATGCTTTCCTTGTCCTCCATCAACTTCGCTGTAATGGCGTCTTGGAAGGAATCCGCATTTGTCGCAAAGGCTTTCCTAATAGAGTCATTTATGCTGACTTTAAACAAAGGTAATGTGAAAATCAATGGCACAGTCAAACTGTTACCTTTGCAGAACTGATATTTGTTCTTTAGTAGCAGCTCAGTAGATGCGGTTCTTCATTTATTCTGGCCAACAACTGGCCGGAATAAACTGTCTTTGAATAAAAAAATGGCAACATGAAAGATATATTTTAGAATATGCAACGATTCACATTCAAAGAAGACAAAAGGATGTTTTTGATTCCACAGAGTTAACTGCATTTGTAGCGCCCAAATTTTCCCAGAATTGCATACATCAGCATAAGCTGATTCCTCAGCTTTGCTGCCCTCAAATCTAACAGTCAGAATTTTCAGCCAGCATGGATAGTGGGCCAGAGTGGGTTAAAAATTCTGGCTAAAAATTCTCATCTCTGAAGAGCACCAGATTGAAAAAGATTGATGTAGACATATTGATTAGATGGACAAAGTGTCTGGATTCACTTAACATACTTAATCTGGCTACATTTTTGTGTCCACATAGTAATGAAATCGTAATCATACCCTATGAATTGTCACAATCTGCCAAATCACAAAAAACTAATCCAGGTTAAAACCAATCAAGTTATATAAATGTTTGAAATAAATAAACAAATACATTTAGTATGATGTGTAAATAAAGTACAATATCTACATTTTAAAAAAAAGCTTGTTCTGGAAAGGCAGATACTGTGAGGTATTAATAGACTTCCTGATTCCTAAATCAAGGAAAGAATTACACCATGGTTTGGAGTTTAATTTTATTTGTTTTTACCAGATACCGCATCCTGAATCCTTCTGCAATTCCAGAGGACAAGTTTGTGGACAGCAGAAAAGCTGCTGAAAAATTACTGGGCTCTTTGGATATTGATTGTAACCAGTACCGCTTTGGGCACACCAAGGTAAAGCAGTTCAGTTCATCCAGCAATGGAATAAATGAATAGACATGTTCCTTGTTAGTATCTGGATCAAAACTCTTTTAGAATGAAATAACTATTATAAGGGTTATAAGGGAGAGTTGAAATAAACCTTACTTTATGTTTTTTAAACATGTATCTCCTCATATACAGCCCCATTGATAAAGTCTGCCTGCATTATGTTTGGGCAGAAAAGTTTTATCTCAAGAAGGAAAGGAGAGATTTAAAATGTATTTACTACGAGATCCACAGCCTTGCTATCTACAGGTAGAGATTGAGATTTGAATCAATTGCATGAATCTTTTAATGCAAAAAAGGTTTGATCCTGTGGGTTTAATAGTCATCCTTGAAATCCTTCTACAGTGCTTTGCTTTGTCCCCCAACTCTGAAGAAACAGGCAACATTTCTCCATTTTTCTCTAGATTCTCTATTGGCTTCTTTGCACAGGCATAGTAGTTCCATTATAAATAGCTTACCAGAATGCTGTTATGGTTCAAATACATAAAGGAAGAAACATATCTAAAGTGCCTTGGGTAGCGATCAGCCACTATGTAATTTGGGTCCAAATGTTTTACTGTATCCAGGCTGACAATAAATACATAAAGAGAGAAGCATTTCTAAAGTGCCCTGGGTAGGAATCAGCTACATTTGGGTCCAAATGGCTTTATTGTATCTGGGCTGACAAATCAATCAGCACTCATATGTTTGAAAAAGACCATTTTTGGTATCAACTGAGACCATTTCTCCACTAGTGATATAGAGAATCTTCTAGCATTACCTGGTCATAATAATGATATAAAACCTGCCTTTTTTGTTATATGGCACAATGGTAGTTGAATTACTGTAGAAGCCTTTATAAATCACTAAGAGAGATCCTGCCTTAGGTTTGATTTAAAACTCCTGCTACTTGCCAACCTGATGTTTATACAGATAGGCAAAATGTTGTAATATTTATTTCCACTTCAATTTCCTAAATGTCTATTAAAACTTGAGCAGGATGTTTTTAAAACTTTCAGAAGTTTTCTTTTTTCTATGACAGAGGCTATTTATTTATTGTAGGCATGGAATTTGACAGGAAATCCAAAGTAGTAAATAACCTTTAAGTAGTCAAATACTAGATGGGCCACCTTCAATCTGGGACCCACAGCTTTCCAATGATTGCCTTTTCCTTGCACCAAAGCCAAAAGATTAACAACCCATCCACTTGTCAAAGGACCACAGCTGAAGAAAGATAGTGGCTATTACTATAATATTACTTGCCTTTGTTCCCATATAGCACTTGTGAAATCTAGCACTTTCTCTCCCTTCATGAATCTACCTCCTCTCCTGCTTACACCCACTTCTCTACTTAACACATAGATTTAAACACACTGCTAGGCTACAAGACGAGTTAATTATTAACTTGCTGCTCTTCCTGTCAACTGTAGTTTAGCTGGCATATTTTAATTAAGTTCCAGAAGAGACTAACTTTTGCACTAGAATAAAAAAAAACTATGACCTAGCTTTCCTTCTTCTAATATATGCATTTTTGGAAATTATATTACATCCTTCATAGAGTCCTAGAGTTGGAAGGGAAAAGCTGCTGTGTTGCATGTGTACTACTCCAAGAAGATATATTTTCATTGCTAGATTGACCACATTCTACATTGTCACATTGTCTTCTACATTGTGGAATATGGCTCAGTAACTAGAACAATTTCACTTCACAATGAGATATTGTGTTTACACTTATTTGTATATACATATTGTTATTATGTTTATACTTATTTGTATATACACATAAATATATCTATAATTTTGCTTCTGTAAGCAGTTGTAAGAATAAGCAGCACAGTTGGTAGCATAATCTGTCTCTATGTGTCTTAGTTTCTGTCCCAATTCTAAACCAATTTTAACACTTTTATGACATTTGTCCAACTAAGAATGCTGTTGCAGTATTCTCAGCCTTCTGTACCCAAGGGAAAATACCCTTAGCTCCGTCAACATCTTTTCATAGGAATTTCTAGCTCCCAATCATTTTACTATCTTTCTCTGAATTTATTCCAAGTCAGCTCAATAATAAAAATGAGGTCTGACCAAATCAAATTAATATGGAATTATTACGTCATGTGTTTTGGAGATCTTACTTCTTTTGATACAGTCTAAATTTACATCTTCCTTCCTTTCTTTGTTTTTTTACTTAATTTCTTTGTGAGGAAATTTATGGACAAGTCCCTTCAGTTTTCTTAGTAAGCTTTTTCAGAAGTAGTTTGTCACTGCCTCCTTCCTAGGGCTGAAAGAAAGTGACTAGGCAAGGTCACTCACAGACTCCCAGTTTCTAGCCTGATGCTTAACCACTATATCAAACAAATTTTATTCTAAGATATTTTTCAGGAGAAATATTATAAGCCAGAAGTCTCTTGTCCTAAAGCCGTACATTTATTTTTTGTTTCCAAAGTGAGTTCTTCATTTGTGTCTTAAATTTATTTTTTTACTTGCAGTATCATTTTTAGTTTATTTCCATCTAAAATAATGGCATATTATCTATCTCATTCAATTTTCTGTCATCTGCAAATTTGATAAATATTCCTCTATTTTTATATCTAAATCATTTGTAAAAATATTGAAGAATTGAAGACCCTGTCCTAAGTTATCTTAGTCAAAGCTTCAATGCCCAGTCCATCTTCAAGACAACTTTGTCTGTGGTCCCAGAATCCAAATCTCTCTTACAAATATAATTTCCATATCATAGTTCATTTATAGTATTTTCCTTTTCCTTTCCCTATCTTTTTCATAACCTGGAAAGATAGAATGGAATACTGTTCGAACCCTCAGTGTCTTTATCTTTTTCAAATGTCTGCTGAAAATTAAGTAGTGATTAAAAAAAATAGACCTAGCATTAGGACTAAACGTCAATTTTTATTAATGAAAAAGCCTAATGGAAAAAGGTATATTCTAAGCTCTATAGTATAGACTTATATTATCATTCACATTTGCTTTTACAACTTTTAATTTAAAGAAAAGTGAGATACATTTTTAATATTTCAAGAGTCAATAGTAATTTCAACTATTAAATTAACCACCTTTTGCACTGGATAATGCAATATCACTTCTTCTAAACTGACATTAAGATTTCATACTCTACTATTTTTATCTTGTTATCGCAGTGTGCTGATACAACTATTACTATGCCCTTATACTGTTGTGCTTTGTTACATCTCTGAAACTGATCTATGTGTCACCAATACATTGATTAAATTTATTTGACAAACTGATGGCATGTATCTCAGGTTTTTTTTAAAGCTGGTCTCCTAGGCCATCTGGAAGAAATGAGAGATGAGAGATTAGCCAAGATTTTAACACTAATTCAAGCAAGAGCCCGAGGCAAACTGATGCATACTGAGTTCCTGAAGATGCTAGAACGAAGGTATTATGCTATATACTCTTCACAACACTGTACACTGGGGACAAATTGTTATTTCTTTTTTTCCAAGTGATTATATTATGCAGCAATTTTCTTCAACCTGGCACCATCCAGATAATGCAGCTTCCAAATATACAAGCCAGCATCATTTTCACCATGTGGATTAGGAATTTGTAGTTTAAATTACATATGTGAAGGAAGTAGCTTGAGGAGGCAGTAGAAATTTCATTTGTGGAAAGAAACTTCAAAGTAGTTCATGTAATATCTGATATTTCGCAATTGTGAATAATGCCATGAAATGCCCGAAAAAATGTATTGTTTTTTCCTTCTTTCTCCATATTATTATCTTATGCAAACAAGGTTTTTTTTATGCTGACTCAGACCTGAATAAGATCCCTCCCCCACTTCTATTTCTACACTGGCATGTTCTGGGTATTTTTTTCTTCCTGTGCTCCACTGAAGACTACGAGTGAGACAGCCTTAAGTCATCCTTAGTTACAGCATTGTTAAAATAACCTCTCCTCCATTAGTCTAATATTATCCAAGGACAACCTCAAGGTTTATAAAACCTGTCAGGCTTTTCCATGACTGACTATGGAGGGAAGTAAGATAACTGCAGTAACTTGAAACATTGGCAATAAGGGCAAGATAATGACTTGCAATAGGCATACCAAATATCATCCTAGAATAACCGCCAGGAGACATTTGATATAGAATGGCACACTAAACAAAAAATTACATGGATTCAAGCACTATAATTCAGCAGTGGAGAAAGACCTAAATTTGGATCACTAAGAAGGAAAAATGGCTGCAGTTTTTCAAGATTACTTGATACTTTTGTTACATTTAAGTAAAGGCTCATATATTCTTGTTTTCTTATTTCAAAAGGTATTTATACAATATAAATAAAAATAATATGTATACATACTAATGGTAACTGTCACAGCTGTTTCTGATGCTGTGCAAAAAAAACCAGGTAACTGTACATATTGCTTTGAAAATGCAAAAGAAATGTAGAAATGGTGTACACAAAATGAAGCATACAATCTAGAAATAGGAATTATTAAAATATGTAGCATCACTATAATATTTAGTATATAAAAGAAAACAAATTATTAAGGCCTAAGCTCATGAGGGAAGATCCAAGAACAAGTACTAAAGTTGGCTCCATTTCAGATAACTCAAGACTTCCTTCCTTCCTTCCTTCCTTCCTTCCTTCCTTCCTTCCTTCCTTCCTTCCTTCCTTCCTTCCTTCCTCCCTCCCTCCCTCCCTCCCTCCCTCCCTTCCTCCCTGCCTGCCTTATTTCAGAGATGCCCTGCTTGTGATCCAGTGGAACATTCGAGCTTTCATGGTTGTGAAAAACTGGCCTTGGATGAAGCTATTTTTTAAGATCAAACCCCTCCTAAAATCAGCAGAGACTGAAAAGGAAATGGCTAATATGAAAGAAGAGTTCCTGAAATTGAAGGAGGCCTTAGAAAAATCAGAAGCCAGAAGGAAGGAGCTTGAAGAAAAGCAAGTTTCTCTTGTACAGGATAAGAATGACCTGCTCCTCCAGCTGCAAGCAGTAAGTAGATTAAAAATCAGTGTTAATTAATCCAACCCAAGCTTTGGTCCACCAAAGGAAGCTTGCTGTGAAACTGGTCCTGCTAAGTACAAACAGTGAAATCCAGGGGCACATAAAGCGGGGTATAGGACTGTTCTCCTCGTACCCTTCACTGGCCCCTTTTTGCCCCCAGGGTTCTGCCCCCATCCATTCACCTCTACCATTTCTCCTCAGTTGTTAGGACCCTAGCTGTTCACACCGGCCAATGGGACCCATCCTCTTTAGTCCCAGACCCAGGGGCAAAAAACTGTTCAACCCGGGCTTTTGGGCCCAGGTGACAGTTCACCGCCAGCCAATCGGAGGAAGGGAAGGGAGAAAGAGAGAGCGAGGGAGAAAGTGTTCCATGTGGGGTTTGTTTCTCCACCCAGTTGTCTCGGATCCAAGCTTGAAAATACTTTGCACAAGAAAGTTAAAATCATGACTTTCTACTTGTCACAATTCCTCAAACTACTTCTCTTACTTTTACGCCAAAGCTCTTAATATTATAATTACTTTAGTCATATAATATAACTACATTGTAAAACTGAATCATATACCCTTACATAGACAGATTCCTTTCTGGCAGTGTTTATCTTGTGTTATTCCTGTTTCGCCTATTAACAGCACAAAAGGTTTGAGGATTGCTCTGGTAGTTTGATTTATGTGCCAATTCCTAGAGGGAATGGGAATGTCATTTATAGAAGAAGGAAAAGGATCTATGGAGGATCCAGATCCCAATGCAGGAAGGATACAACCACAGGCACATGTTATTGCAGAGGTACATGTGCCACAAACGCCCAACAACCAAATGTTCAAAAGGGAAACACCTTTACAGCAGCACAATACATATACATATTACAATAGAACAAATGCCTATAACCGTGATGTCGAACCTATGGCATGTGTGCCACAGGTGGGATGCAGAGCCATTTGTCAGGGCGCATGAGGGTTGCCCTGTCAGCTGGCCAGTGTGCATGCACATGCTGGCCAACAGAATTCGGCCTTCTTTTGAGGCATTTTTCAACATCCAGAGGCTGAAGGCTCCGGAGCGTGAAAAACCAGCCCTACAGGCAAACTGGAAGTTCAGGAACGTACTTCCAGTTTGCTCATAGGGCTGGTTTTAGCTCTCCAGAGTATTCAGGGAAGGCTCCTGAAGGCTCTGAAGGACAAAAAATGGCCCTACGGACAAACTGGAAGTCACTTCCTGTTTGCTCGTATGGTCATTTTTTTTGCCCTCTGGAGGCTTCAGGGAAGCTTCCTGAAGGCCCCTAAAGTCTCCAGAGGGCTAAAACCAGCGCTACGAGCAAACCAGAAGTCCGTTCCTGAACTTCTGTTTGCTCGTAGGGCTGGTTTTTCGCACTCCGGAGGCTTTAGGGAACCTCCTGAAGCCTCTGGAGGGCCTCCGGGTGGTGAGAGTGGGGGAGGCTGTTTTCGCCCTCCGCAGACTCCTACAAAGCCTCTGGAGCCTGGGGAGGGTGAAAAAAGCATGCTAAAAGCTTGGAGGAGCGCTGGTCGTGCGTGCATGCGCACTAGGGTCATGCACATAGCATTATAGGTGTGGCACGCCTGCGCACGATCCCCCTGCGCTCCCCCGGCTTTTGGCATGCAAGCCAAAAAAGGTTCGTCATCACTGGCCTGTAACATCCGTTTAAAATAGCATCTATTTAAGTCTATCACAAGCTTTTAATACTTTCAATCTTAATTTACTCAAAAGTCCCCTTCTTTTCTTTGAGTACTTCTTTGGGTAACTACATTTTATATACTGTGAATCATAAAGAAAGAATAGATAAGTAGAATTGAAGGCTTGCCAAAAATGATTGATACATGCTCCATCTTATAAAAAATAAAATTAAATGTTTGACTGTCAGACATTTTACAGCAAGAGAAAATTGGAATGGACAATATGGTGTTTTTTTAAAAAAAATGCCTGAGATCAAATCAAATCTTTTATTGTTATTATTTGTTTCACTTGCTGCTGGGCAATATGGCTCCCCAAAGTTTATAGCTCAAGGAAGTAGAATTTTCTTTCCATTGATAAAAGGCTGCTATAAGAAAGTAGATACTAGAGAATAGTCAATTTCCTACAAGTAAACAAGTAATAATTCTGCATTTTTTCCTTTAACGCAAAAACAAAGATTGCAGAAGTGACATAAATCTATACAAAAAGGATATGCAAATTACAAAGGAGAAACATATTCAAACACATTGTAAATCTTTTACTCTATAAAATAGGGAAAACGTTTTTTTTTTAGTTTATCATATTTTTCAAGTATTTTTCACTATAAACTTAGCTTGCTTTATTTTTAAAAAATAAATATCCTAAAAAGGAGAAAAAAGAAGCAGTTAGTTTCAATAATTTGTTCATCTCAGGATGACAGCCTTCATTTTGCTCTGCATTAGTTAACATTACTTTACATGTAAATATATGAAGTGTAAAAATTTAAAAGCTAGAGTATAAATACTGATGTTTTTATACGTATTTCAGTCTCAGTCTCAGTTTCCATGGCAAATCAACAAAGAAAAGGAATGTTAAATTTGGGATATGTAGCATTTTATATACAGTTTGTTGGTGTGCTTTTGCACTGGCAAAGAAAAGAATGCATATTTTAAATGTTTATTATCTTGAACTTATATCTCAACTGACTGATTATTCTATTTATACAGGAAAAGCAATTTATGTCACATACTTTTTCACTTCATAAATCCTTTGTGATGAGACAAGTAATTTTGGTTGAGATATCACAGAAGCTGAAATATTGTACTGGCTGTTTGCTTATTGACCACTGAAAAATGGGTTGTAAAATCCAGTTGAACCTGTAGGTAACTTGCTTTATGACTTACATTTGTGATGGACAGGCTCCATTGTGGTCATAAGTGAGGACTACCTGTATTCACCTAAGAATAAATAGTGTTGAAAGTGGACTTACTTTTTATGGTATATGTATAGGATTCAGAAATAAAAATAGTAGTTCTGGGTTTAATAATCACCAGATGTAGTAAATTTAGATTAAAAAATCCACAATAAATAGAACCATCACTTGCTATTAGAGTTGAAAGTTTCTTTAGTTATTATTTATTTATAAAATTACTTCTACGGTGCCATTTCACACATACATCTCTGGGCACTGACACATGTAGAAACATTACAAAAAAGTCCAATATCAACAAAAGTGTTGCATGTCTAATTATTTTGTTCCAGTTTACTGACTACATGTATAGATTATCTGCACGATGATGCGACCCCAGGCTAGTTCTGTGCATCTTTTAATGGTGCACACATTGCTACTGTAACTGAATCTTGTAAACTTGCTGCTGGCTGTTCACTTTCTTGGTTATTTTCACATTTTCCAGATTTCTCTGGAAAGTTAAGTCTTCAAATACTGTCCAAATATGATATTTTGTGCCTGGTTATTTCTGCCTTGAATGAGAACTTCGAGTTGTTGTATTTGATGATTCATTTGTTTTCTTGGCTATCCACAATATCCCCAGGAGTCTGTTACAACTACTTCAATTCCAAACCATCAATATTTTTTCTATCCTACTTTTTCAAAGCACAACTTTCACTTCCATAAAGTATCATACGGAGATTATTCCTTACATGATTCTGATCTTTGTAGGCACAGAAACATGACAACATTTGAAAATCTTTTTCGAAGTCTTCATTGTGAACCTACCAAGTACAAGCCTGTAGCATATTTTCTGACTCCTGGTTTCTTTATTGCAGAGTAACCGTAAAAAGCAGAAACTAGCCACTATTTCAATATTTTTATTGTATAAGTTGCTGAACTTGTTGTCAGTATTTTTCTATTCTTTATGCTTACTCTTAGTCCCATTTTTCAGTGAACTTTGATTTTTATTACTAGAACTTCCATATAATACCTTTAAAATCAAAGAATGTTTTCCCTTAATGCCAACTTCAAGGTAAAAGCAGTGGAAGAGAGCGCTTGTCCATCTATCATGTCTAAAACTTCAACAATGTACCAGTGACATAGATTGTTACGACTAAAAAAAACCACAACAACTGACAGTTTGAACAAGTTTAATTTTGACCGCACAAAACCATATAGTCCAGTCCTTTCACTGTGTTAATAAAGAGCCAATTTAAAAGCAAAGTGTGAACACTTTTCATCTATCCAGACATCAATATCTACTGCTTAATATTTTCCCAAGAACTCAAAACAATCTTGTTTTTGCAATAATCCCTTGCATCTAGCATGGGTTTAGCGTAGCATGTAGTCTAGATTCCAATTTTGTGACTTAATACAAAAATGTATAGTTGATGACTGGTTATCTAAATAGGTTTTCTTGAGCCATTAATACAAGTCTCTGCAAATTCTGACAGGAGCAAGATACCCTTGCAGATGCAGAAGAACGATGTGATTTACTGATTAAATCTAAGATCCAGATGGAAGCCAAAGTTAAAGAACTGACTGAACGGGTAGAAGATGAAGAAGAGATGAACTCTGAGTTGACATCCAAGAAGAGAAAGCTGGAGGACGAATGTTCTGAGCTGAAGAAAGATATCGATGACCTTGAAATTACTTTGGCAAAAGTTGAGAAAGAAAAACATGCTACAGAAAATAAGGTACTTTTAATATTTAAAAACCAAAACCAAAAATCAACCTGATCTAACTGTATAATGGTTTTAAAAATGGGTTAAAAGTTACATATTAGAGTGAAATCATTCCTAACTTCACTGACATGCTGAAGAATCAGGAAAGGAATATTTGGATCGTGATGGATAGCTTAATGAAAATGCCAGACTAATGTTGGTCCCTTTGAAAAAAAGTAAATTTCAGAGTAAAATGAATCAAAATTAAAATGCCCACAGTTTGAACTGAAAGCTGCGGTTTCTCAGTGGGAAAAGGTTACAACAGTTGGAGATTTAAGACTAGAAAAAGAAAGGCATAGTGGGGGGAATGAATGCAATAGCATAACTTCATAAAATTGTAAATTGTGTAAAAGTAGACAGAAAAAACATTAAATCTTTACTGAGTCCAGTGAAATTGAATACTATAGATGTTTTTGATGACATATAGAGTTCAGTTATGGATTTTGCTAACTTAAGGTCTAATAATTTTTCAGGAAAAAGATATGGATGAGAGAATCTATATAAATTACATTATTTCCTTCTCTTATTTTGTCATCCTGATATCTACGCCTATAATTCTCTTATTTCCTGATTCACATGAAGAAATGCAGTATCTAAGTATTAGTTACACACACAAATACACAAACGAAAGCACCCATACACAAATGCACATGCACACACAAAAACATGTATTTAATTATGAAACCTAAACTAATGTAGATAAGATTTTCCATGCACAGACTGTCCTCTCCAGGTATTGGCCACATCCACAGTTGCCTGGAGATACATTATATGCTATGACATCTTGAGTGTTGAAAATGGCTATGCAGGTTATTTTGAACAATATATTTAATTACCTGGATATGGAACAATCTCTGCTCCAATACTCTAAGCCCAGGTTTATCAAACTGTGTTCTTCACTGTAAAAAATTGATAGAGTTCCAAGAGAAATTAAAACTCAATTGAACACAACCTGTTTTGGATCACTAGAGTTTTGCTCTTGATAAGGAATTCTAGATTTTTTTTTCAACAAATAGGTTTCACAAATGAAAACCCTTCATCCTTTCTTATTTGATGGCATTCTGTGATTCAATTTACATGAGGTCATACTCCAAAAAGGAGCAGCTTTCTTTCTTTTGCATGAATCAGAAGTATATTGTTTTCCACAAACAAGGATCAAAATGCATTTGAACTGCATTCACTCTGCAAGAAGTTTTGGACTTTTATACTTACTTCCATTTCATTTTTCAGGTTAAAAACCTAACAGAAGAAATGGCAGCACTAGATGAAACTATCAGCAAACTTACAAAAGAAAAGAAATCTTTACAGGAAGCTCATCAACAGGCCTTAGATGACCTGCAAGTAGAAGAAGATAAAGTCAATACTCTGAGCAAGGCTAAAGTAAAACTGGAGCAACAAGTTGATGATGTATGTTTGGTTGTTGTTCTTGATGATTTATTAGATATACCTTACCCAACTGGAGCCTTTAGATACAATGGAGTACAATGGAGTATATTGCCATATTGATTTGGAATGATGAGATCTTTCATCCAATAGTTCTTGGAGTCATTTAATTGAATAAAATTGGGCTTTTTAATTGATTGTCTGAGTGTTTGATGAGTAATAGCTTTGATTGTATTACCATGGATGTCAGACCCATTCTTTGTCATGAGAAAAATGAATTAAAGTAAACCAATTACTAAGCTTCTCAATTCAACTACAATGGCCTAAGGTGAAGCATGAACACACATGTTGATCCAATGATCACATCAGCCAGAAGTGATGGTTTACAAACTATAATGGCTAGATTCATACAGTATGCTAATCAAAACCAAATAATCCACATTATGTCTTAGCATGATGTACAGACTTTCTATACTTTATTATAACTTATGCAACTAAATGTAAGAAACTGTCAGAATTCATAACCCCTTGAAGCCTTGGTCTATCGAGTGTTCATTTATACCTTTTTATGTCTTAGCTTGAAGGCTCTCTGGAACAAGAAAAGAAAGTGAGGATGGATCTGGAAAGAGCCAAACGAAAACTGGAAGGAGACTTGAAACTGACTCAAGAAAGTGTCATGGATTTAGAGAATGATAAACTGCAACTGGAAGAAAAGTTAAAGAAGTAAGGTTATTTACAACTTTTAATAATTCAGTTTGATATGGTAACATAGAGAAAGGCAAGTTAATGCCTTTAATCACAATTTTTCCAGTTCTTGTTCCTCACAATTTGCCGTGCTGGATGGGACAGATGGAAGTTGAAATCCAAAACATCTAGAAGGGACGTGCCTTTTTGATATAAGCAATTTTGGGTTCCCTTCATATTTACTTATAAACAAGGAAACTAACTACCAATTATGTGAAAATAATTCCACATACCTAGACTTACAATATAAACTGCTGGGTACTTGGAGGTTCCCTGCACTTTTTGGTCCAGGGAAAGCAGCCAAAACGTGAAGGTTTGCCAGTCCCCCTGAGGTTTTGTCATATGTGCCTGGTGGGTATGTTTGACTAGTAAGTCACAACTTCCACATAAGAGAAGTGGATAGCTTGGGAAGGAAGTGTAGAGAATTGATAGCAAATAAGATTTTTAAAAAGAAAAGTCAGGGGAATATCCCTACCTACAAAGTTACCTTGGGAGCTTTTAAATTTTACACCTCAAGAATAAGAGGCAGCAAGACAAAACAAAGCTTCTGTGTTGTAGGGTTCTGGTTTTATTTTCCTCCCCTGATCTGCTACAGTTTCTTTTATTATAGCAAATTGGCTTTGGCAGCAGATCAAAATGCAGCACAAAGTATACTCACCAACTTCACCCGATATCAGAGTTATTAAAAGTACAATATCCATGGATTGCTTAGTTTGCAAATCGAGAAATAAGATAAGATTTTTTTAAAACTTTGCATTAACAACTAGGTTTAAAAAAAATCTTGATAAATAGCAGTAATGGTGGCCATTACTCCTGAAACTGCATTTCTGCTTAGAAAGCAATAAGACTATTCTGGTGAATCATTGTCTTATATTCCACCACCTCTAAACATCTACCGTATTGCATTAACAGGAAAGAATTTGAAATCAGTCAAATGAGCTCTAAGATTGAAGATGAACAGGCCATAGTGCTGCAGCTCCAGAAAAAGATAAAAGAGCTTCAGGTAAATAATGAGTGATTCTTACTTTTCTTCCACTGAGCTGGTAATTGTTTACAATTTATAAATCAACAGTGAATCTGAACAGCTTATGTAAAAACACAGTGCATTACACACAGAGAAAATAACCTGTAACTAGGGATATGCAGTAATAATAAACATTATTATTGTTGCTGTTATTTCTTAAATTGTACACTGCCATACTCCCAGAATCTCTTATCTATATAGATCAACCCAGGTAGATACCTCAATGACAAACTATCTGTAGACATGATAAGAATATAATCCCTAATATAGGCTCTTATGCATATTTGATTGGATTCACTCTTCATCTTCCCAGAGGTACTCCAGGGCATCTTTTCCATTGTGTCATCTTCAGGATCTCCTTGGAAAATAAAGGGCTGCAGCTTGGGATCAAAATGGTGTATCTTGATATAATTTCTGAACAGCTTTAGTACCAGTCAGTCTGAATTTCTGGCAATTAGAGGCATCCATGTATGAAATGTTTTGCTGGATGCCATTGGATTCTGCAGAAAACAGCCGGATCACATTTCTCCTCTCTAGTGCTGCTTCATAAATTGGGAGTCCAATTTATATAATTTGCTACATTTATGCTGTTCATAAATTCATGTCCTGTTGTTGGTCTAGATAATGCTTCTGAATGTGTTGTCTTCTCACAGCTAGAGGTTCCAACTACTACTTCATGAGTACATCTACTTTTCTTTTTAATCCATCTAATGTTGAAAGGGGTTTTGGATTTCATATGATTGGGATTCCTTATTTTATTCACTTTCTCTTCCTCTTTCATGAAAATATCTAGGTAATTAAATAAGAAGGTGGCACCTTCATAATGCTGATTGGCCTTATGCAGTCATTTCTACAGTTTGACTATAAAAACAAATCAGAAGCAGCTATCATTTCCTATGCTCAACATACATCCCTTCATCCACAGTTTAAACAAAAATGATAAATATGGTATAAATGATATCTATGACCGATGAGTCCCCATCTAATTCTTCATTTCAAACCTTTAGAACAGGAGATGCAAACTGGAGCAACAACTTTACTGATTTTTGTTTTTCAGAGAGTCTCTTCTGATTGTATGACTTTCTGCAATTTTGAAGCAGGAAATACGTTAATACTATAGGTAAAAAGTATCCAAATAGGTTTAATGTAGCCATTTTGGAAAGAAAGTCCTCCAAATACCTCCCCTAATATCAGGAAATCAGAAATTATAGCTTGTCCATTTATATAATTTGCAACTTTGGGGTTCCTCACAGATCTAAATAGTTCTCCATCACTCCTGCTTTAAAAGAAGTGCTTTTCAGTTCCTGTGAGGAAAATGAGAACAATACTCATTCCCTCCACAGTATGAATACCTATATACATCCTCTCCAACACACAGAAAACTTCATTGAGTTTTATTTTGCACTTTCAAAAAAACAAACTATTGATCACTTGAGAAAAACAGGTTTGAAATCTCCTTCCTGAACTGCAGGGGTCCAACTAATAGGCAGGACTTAGTTGCTGGTTTGGCAGTCATAAAAGAGTAGGTGAGACACTTGGAAAGAAAGATATATGAGAGAAAGTGAATTGGAGAGGGAGAAAAGATAAACTCAGCAAAATCAAAAACCTCTCTCTGAATACCCTTGATTGTAAGTATATAGCGGCTGGTGAGTTAAAGAATAAGATTGTATCTTGGAGGAAGACAACATGAACTATGTTGATATGTGACATCAACACTGAATTTGTACAGGAGCAAAGCTGTTCCAGGAATACAAATACTCCCCTTAGCTATTGATCTATGGAGGCTCCATGATCATCTTGGTTTAACAGCTGACAAAGTTAGTTTTCATTTCTCTTTGGAGGGGAGGTTATGGGAAGTGCCATTAATAATGCTGCAACTTGCTCATTGCCCAGAAGTAGAATATGTGACTAAGCCATTTTGACAGTTCTAGTTCAGAGTCAAAACATGGATAAGAACTACAAAAAGACTTTCTCTTTACCTTATAATTCATGCTTCTTTGAATTTTAAAGTGGCATAAGACACTCTAGATTTAAAAATATGTATTTACCACTTTCATCAAAGTTTGCTTTCATACACTGGGATTTTTGCATATCAAGTTGCCCTTAGAGTAATTCTATGCATAGTTAGAATAAACCCTGCAAAGTTCAGTAGTGTATTCCATATAATTTCAAATACAACTGCAGCCTGATGTCATGGGGAAATGGTACAAAACTACCTTTCCAGACAGGTGGAATCATAGTAAATTCACCACGTATTCAGAATACATATCAGACATTTATCATTTTAATGTCTCTATGGTTTTTCCTATCCAATTATAAGTTGAACTGCAACTCTTGTCATCCCAGTTATAATGCTGTCTGGGGATGAAAGAACTTAGGCTTCATTGTGCTATGGTAATTTTTGCTCTAAAATTAATATTCTAACTAATGCAGAATATTATTCTGCTTTTTCTGGTTCTCTTTTACACTGATAATTGATTTTGTGCTTTACGAATTAGGATAAAGGAGAAGATAAATTCAGAGGAAATTTCATAGATGGTGCTTGAACTTATTCTTTATGTATTCTGCCATTTTACTGTGCAGTCAGTGATCAGCAGCTTCCTAAGCTGTACACATATCAATAAATCCCAAGAAAGTACATTATGAAGGAGTCACCCCCTGGGGCTTTTTGATTAGTAGTGTACTGTCATGGCTAAGAGGGAGTCGTGCCCTTAATAGATTGTTGAAGGATTTCTCTTTCCTTTCAAGAAATTGTTCACCCAATCCCCCCCCCCCTAAGTTGGTACAGAATTTTGAAAGGCCTGAAACTCAGATTCATATTCAACTAGGTGAAGAGAGAACTTAATAAGGTTCAAAATTAAGTATACATTCAGGTTATATACAGTTTGTAGCACATCATATAAGTGGAATACATAAGTGTTTTTAATTTGTCTGATAGGCTCGTATAGAGGAGTTGGAGGAAGAACTGGAAGCTGAAAGGGCTGCCCGAGCGAAAGTGGAGAAGCAGCGATCAGATCTGGCCCGAGAACTAGAAGAACTGAGTGAGCGACTAGAGGAAGCTGGAGGTGCTACTTCAGCACAGCTGGAAATGAACAAGAAACGTGAGGCAGAGTTTCTCAAACTACGACGAGACCTTGAAGAAGCTACTTTGCATTACGAAGCTACTGCAGCTACCCTAAGGAAGAAGCATGCGGACAGCATGGCAGAGCTTGGGGAGCAAATTGACAATTTGCAGAGGGTCAAACAAAAACTGGAGAAAGAGAAAAGTGAGCTGAAGTTAGAGGTCGATGATCTATCATCTAACATGGAGCAGCTGGTCAAGGGAAAGGTAAAAGCAATTTAATATGAAAATTTGAATGGGGATCTATAGAAATATAGAGGCAGTAGATATAGAGATATAGATAGATAGTTGGTCTATCTTAAGTTGTAAGAACAGGTTCTTCTTTACTATGTTGAAGAGCTGGATAACTAGCTGTTCTCAGTTAGTGTGGCTATGATTTTCTCTCCATCCATAGTTCCCTCATAGTTTTATATATCCATTCTCATTAGATCTGCTATTATCGATTTATTGTATAATACTATTATATTATAGTAGCATTTCATCAATTCCAGGATTTTTTGGACTATCCATGTATGATTGGTTCCAGGAGCTCACTTATTGTCAGGTTGCCCTGGCTCCCCAACATCTGATATGGATCTTGTTAGCCCAAGTGTCATCTGAGCCAACATGACTCTCTTAGATTCCTATTTGAGATAGGCAGGTGAAGCGTTAGGAAGCCTTTGCCCAAGGACCTCTACTGGTAAGGTAAGTACCAACCAGGATTTCAACCTTGTCTCCCTTGTCAATGGTAGCACCCTAACCACCATGCTATCTAGCCTGTGTTTGTGTGTGTGTGTGTATGTGTGTGTGCGCATCTCACAAAGTGAGAGAGAATGTATTACCTTTTTTACTACCCAAAACTCTAATTTTAGATCTTACTTCAGTTTTCCTTTCTTTATAGACCTCCATTGTAATTTGTCACTAAATTAGTCACTGAACTGTTAGTTACTAAATAAAGCAGTCACTTAATGAGTATTAAAAATAGTGATTACAGACTGTTTTGATATTTTCTGAATTCATCTGCAGAAATTTTCAGCTAGTATCTTTTATGGACTTTGGCAGAAGTGGGTGACACATCATGCTGTTCAAACAAACCTTCCATTTTACTAGACTTTAATAATAAATGATGTGTGGAAGAATTGTAAAATATTACTTAGGGGTATTTTCTTTCTCCCAACTTCTGACAAGAGTTTCTAAAAGAATGTCTACAGCTCACAGAAGCATACTATTGTCCAAGTAACATATTTCATCTCATGAATTCAGTCAAATAATTCCAAATTATTATTAATTAAATGATTTATTTCATTTCATATGCCATCATATATTCCTATATGTTTGTTTTTGGGTAATATAATTCCAGTAAAATATTACTTATGAGAAGTAATAATTTGGTTGATACATAGATGAAGCAATTTCTTATTATATTCTGAGAAAAAACAAAAGGTTATCTTTGTAGATGAATATGTAAAAGTCTTGAAATTATATCATTAAAATATTTTAGCATTTTAAATATGTAGATTTTGACTAAGAATCAGCTGGTTTGTATTATATAATAACATTATTAAAAAAAATCCAGTCAGTTTCTCCCCCCCCCCCCTATTTATTAGTAGGCTATTTTAATTTCTTTCAGCCAAATTTAATAGTATCCTAGGTATATAAGTTCAGGACTGACTGAGTTATAGTTTCTATTTGGATTTCATTTATTTATTATTAAACTTATACGCCTCCCATCTCGCCAGAAGCAACTCTAGGCATCTGACAGACATTCCATTAAAATGCACCAGAAAACATTAAAAACAACAAATACATTCTTTTCCTGCGTACAATAAGTTTGTTCCATTGCTTTAGGGAAATGCAGAGAAACTCTGCCGTACTTTTGAAGATCATCTCAGTGAGGCCAAGACTAAAGTAGATGAAATGACCCGGGTGATAAATGATCTCACTGCGCAGAAAGGGAAGCTGCAAACTGAGAATGGTAAGTTATTGGACAGTTCTGTACAATTCTTATTATTGTGCTTTATCTTACTTATTTCTCAACACAAATCTGCCTCAACTTACATACCTCGATATCTCAGAAGAGGTTTTCCTAGAATTTGTTTTAAACCACTAGACACAATGATCATTTATGGGAGGTTTCATGGACTTTGATCTGAAGAAAAATTCTGTGCAGCTGTTGGAGACATTGGACACATCCCTCTTGACTGTAGACTATACTCTGCAGAAAGAGCGACTTATTTAGATTCTTATTTAAAAACTTTAAAAAAATACTAAGGCACCTGGGAGAAAATGTCTTACTTTTTGCAGGAAACATACCTGCATATCATTAATAAAACAGCACTCTTTGATATAGTCATTTCAAAAAGACAGAATATTTAGATCAGACTGAAATTAACTATAGGGATGATGACTTAGTATAAACACATCTTATTGTTTTCCTTATATCTACTTGTATATTTGTATTACTTTTATATTTTTGATATGTTCAAATGACTAAATCAATAAAAATTCTATTCTATTTGGTTCTTTTCTGTTCTGTTCTTTATTGCCTGGGTATCTTTTGTTTTATTTATTAATTAAATGTATATGCCATGCCTCTCTCTTACCTACCTTATCCTCTATGACAGTGTTTCTTAATTTAGCAATTTTAAGCAGTATTGACTACACACACACACACACACAAACATACACACACACATATACTGGCCAAGCAACTTAGGAATTTTGAAGTTGAGAAACCCTGCTCTATGCATTTATCAGTGGAGAAATGCTGAATTTGCAATCTAAACCCTAATACAGCAGAGTTCCTTGCAAATGCAAATACTCTTCAGAATTCTGGTTGAATGTGAGGAAAAGGCTAGGGACATTCATATTTTCTTCGTTGAAGCTCCTGTTTCACTGAGCATCTAAATAGATGCATGATATACCTTGTTTACCATATCCACTTGGCTATTAGACAAGTTTTTATTACAGTGTTCTTTTTTTAATACAAAAATATTATTCAAAATAAGAATGCACTGAATACGTGTCTTTCTTTAATGCCCATCAAATAGTTATATAAAGTCAAAAGCATTTGGCTCAGAGAAAGGTTTGCTTTTTGATCCTGCACACTGGTTTGTGAATGTATATATAGGTTTTTGAATAAAGATACCAAACAGAAATACTAAATTGGGCTTCCAGACCTTTATTTCTGTTTCTGCATGCAAAAATTATTTTGTTTTCAATACCTTTCTGCAATATTTTTTTTACTGTTCTTTAAGTATTCATACATGGTAGAAATCAATGGGGATGCATTTGTAATGAAACTGAATATCCTGACTAGCATAGCTACTACTTTATATGTACAATATGCATTAACCTAAAATTTCACGTTTATGCATCTTTTCAGTCCAACATCACATTGTTTTTTCCCCTCTCCTTTCTCTGTGACCAGAGGACCTCTTGGATTCCTAACATAACTCCAATTTTGGCAAAGTGTGAGCCAGCCTACAAATGTTTTGTACTATGAAACACACAATTTACTATATCAGACTATCCCATTCTCTCTGAAGGGCAATCTCGCCTTAGAATAATCTGAACTGATAGAGTATTTGCCTCAAGTACCAAAATATATTCCATTTTGCTTTCTTGTCAAAAAAGCATATGCTCATTATTGCTTTTGATACCTCTCTGGCAGGTGAATTTACAAGGCTGCTGGAAGAAAAAGAATCATTTATCAACCAACTTTCTCGAGGGAAATTGTCTTTCACTCAACAAATAGATGAACTTAAAAGGCAGCTAGAGGAAGAAACCAAGGTAATGATTTCATTAGGAATCCTGGCATGATTCTGAGACAGCCAGAGAAAATTTCTCATTTTAATGACGTACGGAATAGGTACGGAATCACATGTCTCATGACAGTGCAATGGAACTGCACTGATTGCATGACAGGGCAAATTGGTCCATTATTATTTTTTCATTTCTTTAAATCAAATCATTATTTGTCAAGATTTGCATAAATAGCAATAACATCTAGACTTATATACCACTTCACAGTACTTTATAGCCCTCTCTAAGCTGTTTACAAAGTCATTATATGGCCCCCAACAATCTGGGCCCTTATTTTACCCACCTCAGAAGGGTGGAAGGCTGAGTCAACCTTGAGCTAGTGAGAATCAAACTTCTAGCAGTTGGTAGAATTTGCCTGCAATACTTCATTCCTACCACTGCACCACCATGCCACTTAAAGTACAGAATGGGATTATAAATTCAGAATAAAGGTTTGATAGTTATTATGGATCAAGTAATAGAATGTAATTTATGAGAATTTCATATTTAAAAGGTAAAGAGTCCGAGGTGGCGCAGTGGTTAAATGCAGCACTGCAGGCTATTTCAGCTGACTGCAGTTCTGCAGTTCGGCTGTTCAAATCTCACCGGCTCAGGGTTGACTCAGCCTTCCATCCTTCCGAGGTGGGTAAAATGAGGACCCGGATTGTTGTTGGGGGCAATATGCTGACTCTGTAAACCGCTTAGAGAGGGCTGAAAGCCCTATGAAGCGGTATATAAGTCTAACTGCTATTGCTATTGCTACTGCTATTGCTAAAACCCAAAATTGAGAATCAATCACAGGAACTTGCTAGTTACAATTCCACTTGTAGCTCCTTTTTCTGCTACAAAATGTGCTGATTCCAGTTTTCTTATCTTGCAGTCCAAGAATGCTTTGGCCCATGCTCTGCAGGCTTCCCGCCATGATTGTGACCTCTTGCGTGAGCAGTTTGAGGAGGAACAAGAAACTAAGGCTGAGTTGCAAAGGGCACTTTCTAAAGGAAATGCAGAAGTAGCACAATGGAGAACTAAGTATGAAACAGATGCTATCCAAAGAACAGAAGAACTTGAAGAAGCTAAGTAAGAGACATCATAGTTACTGCTTAACTTTTCACTACAGGTAGTCCTCAGCTTACAACCACACTTGAGACAAGAGTTTATGTTGCTAAGTCAGACATTTGTTAAATGAGTTTTGCCTCATTTTTTGACCTTCCTTGCCATGTTTGTTAAGTGAATCACTGCAGTTGTTAAATTAGTTACACAGTTCTTAAGTGAATCTGACTTCTCCATCGACTTTGCTTGTTAGAAGGTCACAAAAGATGATCATAGGACTCCGGGACACTGCAACCATCACAAATATGAACCAGTTGTCATGCATCCGAATGTAAATCATGTGGCTATGGGGATGCTATAATGGTCATAAGTGTGAAAAATGGTCATTGTCACTTTTTTCAGTGCTGCTGTAACTTCAAATGGTCATTAAAGGAACTGTTGTAGGTTAAGGACTACTTGTATATTCTTTTTATAAACTGGTATGAATATGTGGAAAAGAAAAGTAGAACCTAGTGATGAAATTGTAGCAGAAATCTCAAAGCAGTTTTATGTAAATACTAGCTGATAGCCTGGCATTGGATAGCCAGGTATTTATTTATCCTAATCCATACATTTGTCCTCAAAAATAATCTCGGATCAAATGTAATTTCTAATGTTGGATTTTCCCCCTTATCAGAGGAAGCCCCCTTGTGGAGTACTGTGAATCTGTTACCATGGCAACTCCACTGCACTGTACAGTAGAAGCCATTTTATGGCAGTACAGTAGAAACCATTTTAAGGCCCAACAGGCTGTATCTTAACAGAACACACACACTGAGGGATGTTAGGGGTGTCTTACCCTCACAGTATTGTTTCCAGATAGTAAGTCATCCCCAAATTCTACATTGGCCAGGTGTTGCAAAAACACTCTGATGGTAGTGGAAACGAATTTTTGCCAATATGTAACAAACAAAGTTCATTAACTGAAAAGTAGATTGTCTGATTTTTGTAAAAGTCAGATGTTTTTTGAATGGGTTAATTTATTATGAATATCTGCTATCAGGAAAAAATTGGCAGCTCGTCTCCAGGAGGCAGAGGAAGCCATTGAGGCTGCCAATGCCAAATGCTCATCTCTGGAAAAGACAAAACACCGACTGCAGAATGAATTGGAGGACATAATGATTGACTTGGAAAAATCCAACTCAGCTGCAGGAGTTCTGGACAAGAAGCAGCGCAATTTTGACAGGATTATTGCAGAATGGAAACAGAAGTATGAAGAGTCCCAAGCAGAGCTTGAGAGTGCCCAGAAGGAATCTAGGAGCCTCAGTACAGAATTATTTAAACTGAAGAATGCATATGAAGAAAGCCTAGACAATACAGAGACCTTAAAAAGAGAAAACAAGAATCTTCAAGGTAGGTTATTCGTTACCAAAAGAATAACGAGAATAAGAATAAAAGAGCCGAAGTGGCGCAGTGGTTAGAGTGCAGCACTGCAGGCTACTTCAGCTGACTGCAGTTCTGCAATTCGGCTGTTCAAATCTCACCGGCTCAGGGTTGACTCAGCCTTCCATCCTTCCGAGGTGGGTAAAATGAGGACCCGGATTGTTGGGGGCAATATGCTGACTCTGTAAACCGCTTAGAGAGGGCTGAAAGCCCTATGAAGCGGTATATAAGTCTAACTGCTATTGCTATTGCTATTGCTATTGCTACCAAGGATACTGAAGGAAATCATGAATAATTTGTATAAGGAATTTGGAAGCCTTAAACCCAATTTGCCTACCTAAAAGGAAGATAAAAAACAAGTCTGGTGTCATAAAGTTCCAGTGTGATCTGGACTTATTTGTTTAGAACTTTACCCCTGAAGGACCAAAAAGAACTTTCATATCAGACGCTTTAACTTTCTTAACATCAGTAGAGTAACCCTAAAAAGTCTTAATTGCCATGGAATTTGCCAAACACTTTAAGTTCCTAGAATGGTAGAATAGACAGATATCTAATATAAAAACGTGAGTAGATGATACTCATATCTCAGAACAAAGGAACACAGCCACAGTGTCCATCCATAGTGGACCAGAATAGTAAAACATAGAAAAGCATGGCACAGAAGATAGGATTATTTTCACTGAAATAACCCAGTGTTAAACAATACCACGAAGTCTCTCTTTATATGTGAACCACAAAATCTGTGTACCATCATTTCAGAGATATTTCCTTACCTAAAGAGAAATAGAATGAACAAGGGCAAAAAAGCAGCAAGGGTAGGAGTGACTTCCAACTTCCTGGCAGCTTGACCACATCTGACCAGCATCTGGTGACCATGATGGGGCAGGTCTTCCTGGCTTCTGGAAAGTTAGGCTGGGACCTTTCTACTGAACCTCTGTGTGACAGCAATATTTAAACAACCACAAATTTGCTCATGGGAGTCATGGGGGTCCTGGATTTTGGACTCATTCTGTAACTTAGCCGATTTGAGGTGATTAGTTCCAAAATTGGTGCCCCTATGATCCACTGTTTCACCAAATTAAAGTTTACAGGCATAAAACTTTCAGTTGATCGTAGATAGATGGAACAAGCATATGAAGACAAAGGCATAGCATTTTTTGTCATGCTTCTGACCTAAGTCAGTTCATAATAAACATTCTTCAAAATAGCAGTATACTATTATTATATGATCAGTATTTCCTTATGGCTTATGTACTCTAATGATAGTATAGCACCCTCTTTTCATCAAAAATAACAGAATAATAATAATAATTCTTGGGTGTCATTTAGAAAACATATATAATTTCCATCTGTCAGTTTCAAAAAGCCACATTGCTTGGATCTGCACATATACTATGCCGCTCCATTATGACACCTTAGATTCTTAGAAGGAATTCAGTGTGTATGGGATCCAACACCAATTAAAGAACCAGGAACTCTAATTCCATATTTTTGTGTATATAATAATAGTAATAATTTATTTGATCAATGATCAGCCAAATGTTAAAAAATACAACACCAAAGTAAAATTGAATAGATGAGATAAAATATCAGGAATATATATGTGTGTGTGTGTGTGTGTTTAATTTGTGCTGATAAATAAATAAAGTGAGACTAGTATAGATCTATTTCAAGCTATTTACTAGTCTCCCTTTATTTATTTATTTATCAGCACAAATTAAAAAAAACACAAATATAACAAAGGCAACAGTAAAAATATTGGGTTTCTGTCATGATGGACTCTTGTGACGAGCTGATTGACAGATGATGGAAGCAGTTAGCTTCCTCCCATAATTGGGGCTTACCAGGGGTTGTAAAAATCTTATATATATATATATATATATATATATATATATATATATATATATATATATATATATATATATATATATATATATATATATATATATATATATATATATATAAAAATGTGACATACACTGGCATGCATTAATTATTTGCAAATATGAAACATTATAGACTGTGAAGTAAAAAAAAACATATAATCTAAAAACAAAATAGCTGGTATGTGTTAAATTGAAAGTGATAAAACTGAAGTGATTTTTTTTCTGTAACCAATTATGCTTTTTTATGATAACAATACAGAATTTGGCTACTGCACAGGTGATATACAGTTTCAAATCTTCTAGAAGTTGGTTCATATGGAATTGCCTGGTCTTCCTGTAAATTTATAGGGGCAAATTTATAGGAGTAAATTTAGGGGCAAAATATAAGTATACTTGATGTCTGTAGAATTTACAATGTAGTAATATATGTATTACAACAGAATAACAGAGTTGGAAGAGACTTTGGAGGTCTAGCTAGTCCAACCCCCTGCTCAAGCAGGAAACCCCCATACCACTTCAGACAAATGGTTGTCCAATCTCTTCTTAAATACTTCCAACTTCATAACTTCTGGAGGCAAGTTGTTCCACTGATTAATTGTTCTCTCAGAAAATTTCTCCTTAGTTCTAGCTTACTTCTCTCTTTGATTAGTTTCCATCCATTGCTTCTTGTCCTGCCTTCAGGTGCTTTGGAGAATAGATTGACTCCCTCTTCTTTGTGGCAACCTCTGAGATATTGGAAGAATACTATCATGTCACCCCTAGTCCTTCTTTTCTTTAAACTAGACATACCCAATTCCAGCAACCGTTCTTTATGTTTTAGCTTCCAGTCTCCTAATCATCTTTGTTGCTCTTCTCTGAACTCTTTCTAGAGTCTTAATGGAGTCAGTCATTGTGTCAGTCTCCTTCATGCCTCATGGGCAGGTATGCTCAGTTAAAAGGGTTTAGAGAATCAGTCTTGCAGCAGTGCAGATGGCAAGATCTTATGTCTGACTTTGAAAAAATACTATTTTCAGCTTGGGGAGAGTTAGATTTCGTAGATATCTTGCTGGTTCCCAAGTGCTCCTATTGTTCCAGTTTCCATCATACCCATTATTGGAATATGACGATTCTGATCCATGTATGCAAATCATCATCAAAAATAACAGTATGGTTATTCAAATATCTCATGTTTATCTGGAAGTTGTTTTAATTGACAGAGCTTGGAGATCCTTTTTATTCTGCCTTGTAGGAACTAATGATGCATTATAATATGTGCTCTATATAGGAATGCCATTGAAGAGTATCTGAAAGCTTTAATTGGCTCAAAATTCAATGGACTGTGTAGTTTTGTGCAAGTCCAAATTTGTGCATGTTTCACCTTTTTGCAGAAATCAGGCTGCTGATTTGCTTCTGGGGGCAATTCAAGGTGCTGGTTATTATCTTTAAAGCCCTACATGGCTTGGGATCAAGTTATTTGAAGGAGTGCCCTTCTCCAGTTACATCTACCCAGCCCACCAGTGCAGGAAGGCAAGGGATGTTAACAGGACCCACCTGTTAAGGAAATACATTGGGTGGGACCAAAAATAGAGCCTTTTCCTTCCTTCCCTGTGGAATATGATTCCTATGGAGATAAAATTGGCCCCCACCATGTTATTTCTTCAAAAGACCCTGATGACATAGTTCTGTCAGTGAACTTGGGGACCCTCAGTTGATCCAAAGCCAATCAAGCGGCTTATTTGATTTGCTTGCAGCCACAGAGGCAGGTGGGAAGGAGTTGGTTTTGGGAGAGGGGGTGTTCAATTTAATTCATTACTGTATGCCACCCAGAGTCACTGTGTGTAAATTGGACAGCCATATAAATTTGCTAAATAAAATAAACATTCAACATCTTTCAGCTTTGATGGCACACCAGCACAAAAGTGTACACATGAATGCACACAGACATTAGTTTAGAAGAAAAGGAGGGCCTTCAGATCCTTATTACTTCATCATTATTTTTAAAAATTCTTACAGAGGAAATTTCAGATCTAACTGATCAGGTCAGTGAAGGAAACAAGAACCTTCATGAACTAGAGAAAATGAAGAAGCAGACTGAGCAAGAAAAAGCAGAAGTCCAGCTAGCCCTGGAAGAAGCTGAGGTAAGATAAAGATTTCGGGGAAAAATGTCAAGAATATCTAAACTGGGTTGTAAATATTCAGAATTCTTTGCTGCCAGTAGTACAGTGGTGGAATTCAAATAATAACAATGCCCTAATGACCAGCTGGATAGGCGGGGCTCAGTGGTCATGTGACTGGGTGACCATGGTCAACTCAACATCACTCACATCGATGGGCGCTTCACCTTAGTTGTTACAATGTAATACGGGTTAATCAGAGAGGCAGTTTCTGTAAGCAGGGCAATAAAGATAAGGCTAGAAACAACACCAGAATGTTTCCTTCTTGCCTTTCTTACAGGATTATCCCTGTAAAGTGGGGAAAAAAAAGAGATTTCTTCCAACAACCAGTTCTCCGAACTGTTTAGAAAGTTTACAACCGGTTCTCCCAAATAGGTGCGAACTGGCTGAATCCCACCACTGCAGTAGTAGTTGTCTGATATTTGCTTCCCAAATCTTGGAGTCTTAATGTTGTGGAAATAAAGTCTTAAAATCAATGCTGAAAGAGTTAAGAGAACTCTGGGAACTTGAAAACAATTGTTCTGTATGAGAGATAATTTGTTGGGAAAGGTAAATTAGTAAAACAATTAAAGAGCAAATTAGCATAATTTTAAACTGACTTTGCATTTAACATGCAAATGGAATCAGCTGGGGGAGATGATAATTATCCAAATCAAAGAAGGCAGACTGAGGGACGCTCTGACTCTTTTACTACTCTGTTGTAATCTTGAGGGAAATCCTAGCCTTTGAATTCAGGAAATTCCTACTGCGTCCCCAGTGAAGTGTAGCTAATACCAGCTTCCAAGGAAATACTTTTCTTAAGACCTCATAAAGAGAAGAAAGGGCTAAATCTTCTCTTCCAACTGTTACAATCAGATAATCGTCAGTTGCATATCTAGAGAGAGCTACAATTTTAAAAGGATGGAAATGCAAATACATATTTCACATTATGTATGTAGATTGCCAATTTACTACTTCTGACTTGCTCTGAGGGCATATTCATAAATCCATACTTAGCCCTGGTTAATTTAGCCATGGTTTACCTAATTGATCCAGGCACAATATGCTGAATTATAAACTGAGCATGTACCCTGTGGTTCCCCATCATGCTAAACTATATTATGGTTGGCCAGTTTGCAATTGTATGTGTCATGTGAACAAAACATAGTCTACTAGCAAAGGTTGGAGTTTGGTCAATTTGCAAAAGAAGCACTGGATCAAAAGTAACTTTTTTACAATTGTGGGGCCTTTCTTGCTCTTGAAAATGGTGTTTTTATGTCTCATCCCAAAGTGAAAATAAACTTGAAAATCTTATTTACTTTGTACAATCTCTTGGGCAATCTGGAAAAGTGAAAATTGCTATAAAGCCTTGTAATTACAGTGCTATATAGATTCAGAAATAAATGCTTCTTGTTCTTTGGCTATAATCCAAATTTTCATATTACCCAATTGGCCAATAAGATATCTAATATTGTTGTAAATGTACAAGTTTGGAAAAATTGTTACATTTAAAAATCACATTCACTTGCCTTGGCTACAAATATCCAGGTGTTTTCTGCCCTTTAATTGTTGGAAATTTCCAGCCAAGACATGTTTTTCTGTGTTTTTGTGAAATGGTAATCATTTCATCTTTTGATATCTATGTTCTTCTGTGCTCTTAGGTATAATTTAATGTATCTGATTATCATCTGTTTACATAACAAGTTAAATGAATATGTTCAATAGCACTGTCATAAATTAAAATTTTAAAAATCATTTATTTATTTTAAAAGGGACATATACCATCTATTTAGCTAGCACTATTGGGAATGTACTGATACTGAAAATAAGCTCTGAATCAGCCACATGTATCATTTTATTAATCTGTCTTTCTTTTTTTTTAAAAAAAATTGCAGGCTATCTTATGTTTTGCAGGGATTTCCCCATCAAATAAAAAGGTTTTTGGTATTACAGCAGAGGAACAGCATGCTTGGTTCCACAGTTTTGAAGCAAACATATATGTATATGCATGTATATGCGTGTATATGTGTGTGTATATGTATATATGCATATAGTACAGTATATATGTATATTATATATGTATATTATATATGTATGTGTACTGTATAGTATACACAAGAGAGAGAGAGAGACAGAGACAGAGGCAGAGAGATTTTGATATAACATATGCAGCATAAATAGAATTGGATCTACCTAAGCACCATATATCCATTGGGTGATTTGAAAACTTTTCTTTGATAAAAGTCTAAAATCCAACCTGGCATGCTCATTAAAACAGCTATTCCATAAAACTACAAGGGAGATTTTTGTTTCTGTTTTCTAAGCAATTCATTATGCATTCATCCAATGCGAAGAACCCATTGTATGCCCTCAGAGTGTCTTTTTAGTGGCCTCTGATGACAGTTGTGAAAGTCTGCAGGAGACATCCAGAAACTGTAGATAGGTTTAACATAGTGAAAACACTGAAATAGGTTTAACATAGTGGGTTTTTTAAAAAAAACACTCCACTGCCCTGTTTAATCCACTATGTTAAACCTATTTCAGTGCTTACACTACAGTCCAGTACAGACTGTTTTCCCCAAACTGTTTATTGTGGTCCCTCACCATCAGAAGGTAAAGAAAAACTTTCTCAAAATTGCCCTTTGACTTTTGTATTGCCTGGTAAATTAGGTACATCTCAACCACCTGATACATATTCATACATACATCATGCTATTCCTTTCCAGAGTAAACATTATGCATTTCACAAAAAAGGGGGAAAAATTGGGAAGACAAAAAAAAAGTAAAAACAGCTGAGACTAATGAAAATCTATCTAGGGCTAGATTCTTACTTCCACCATGTTCATATATTAATTCCTACATTGTTTTTATTCCTCAATATTGTAGTCAATAACTTTTAAATTTAACAAATGAGGCCATGCAATAAAGTATTGCTATATATTACACATGTTTTTACAAATATAAATGTGTATGAGAGAATGAAGACTAGAGATTGTGTGTATGAACGCCTAATCAATCATAAACAAGTTTATCTGCAAATCCTTACATGAACAAAAAATGTTTTTTAAAATGTTTCCATTTGACAGATGACTAAAATCAGATAAGCACATGGGCTTTCATTAGCAATACTGTTGCTTACAACTTGTTGACTGAGTTGTACTAGAATAACAGCACCTGATAAGCATATCTACACACAGATTGAATCTGCTTCATTTTATAGAATCTCAATGTATAATATCTAGTCAGATGGCATAACACTATATAGAAAAACAAATGTTCAATCCACATGAAAGTTAAGAGGGAACTGAATGAATTATACTGATCCTTCTCCGGCAGAATGCTCTATTTTAAAAGCCAGTTTAAAAATGCAATGCACAACTAAATCAGAAAAACAATGTCATGAAAAATCAAGGAATTATTATTGCAGGGTTTTATATTTTTGCTTTCTGCTAAATAATTAACTTTAGCATTTATTTGGAATCTTGGTCAAGAAATTTAAAAGATTCTTAATAATTCTTAATTGCCTTCTGTTAAAGGAAAAATGTATTGATTAGTTGGCTGGTTATTGATGCATGAAAACCCATCTTGTTCATTATCGCTTTTTCCTGTCATTCCTCAGCAGATATTTTTCCATAGTACATTACCATGCAGTTTATTCATGCTAGATCTTAAAGTCAGCCATAAAAGCCTCCGTTTTAATATCTGCAACAAATATCAATGAGCAAATGGATAAAAAAATAAATAATCTGCCCATGCAAATTAAAAAGAAATGGAAACAATGCTATCAAGTTCACATAAAAATGCCCAGGCAAATATTTTAGTGCTATTATAAGAAGCTTTGATAGCCCGGAAGGAATTAACCTTCAACCCTACAACACACCTGTGTGTGCCTGCCATAGTTATTACATTATGATTGGAGGCTTAATCTAGACAGAACAAATGGTGTTTTACACATGTACTGCTAAGCCAAAATACATTTTGCTACCAGAAGGGGATATCAGATAATATCTGTTTTCATCCTGATAGCAAGCCAAGTTGTAGGGTCATTCAAAAGCAGTTAAATTATGCAATAAATTGCATGTACCTCTTGTCATCCTGGCAGTAAGAATAAAACAGTAGCAAACCAAATTACTAACAGATTGCTTCCTTTTTATGATATTCAGGATGAATTGCCCCTGATAGAAATTTCATTCTCTTTGATGGTAGTTTGATTTAATGATTAAGATATGGAGTCAGAAAAGAAAAATATGAGTTCCAGGCCTGCCTTAGGCAAGTAATCAGCTGGGTGACATTGGACCAGTTGCTTTCTTTCAGCTCTTGAAAGAAGGCAGTGGCAAACCACTTTTTGAAAACAGAAAACTTCAAGGACTGGTCCATAAAGTCACCTGGACTCAACACAAACTCTAAGGCCTCTGTAAACAAACAAACAAATCAGGTAGGATCAGTGATGACAAGATTATCTGCTCCAAGTAACCCTTGCATGTAAAAATGTTGTTGCAAACTGGTGTTAATGCTGATAAAGAATATCAATAGTTAGAAATCTTCTGTCTGTGCTTTTTGGTATTATCATAATGATTGCTCTGCAACTGAACAGAATATTGGATTGTGCCTTTCAGCTACCACAGCATATGGTGTGGTGATTTTTTTTCTTTTTTAAAAGATAGTTAACCTTAATTTATATTGTACATCCTTATTTAGGGAGCTCTGGAACATGAAGAAAGCAAAACATTACGCTTTCAACTGGAACTTTCCCAAATTAAAGCAGACTTTGAACGAAAATTGGCAGAAAAAGAGGAGGAAATTGATAACTTCAGGTACAGTATGGCAAACTTTTACACAACCTGTCATATCCAAACTAAAACTGGATTGATACTAACTGTAAACAATACATGGAATTTTGGCTTAAAATTTGTCTCTTAAGTACTGCTTAGGAGTTCATTATTGAAAGTGCTCAATATATGGGCAGTTTTGGACAATCCTACCAGTATCTTTCGATGTTGATATTGGCTGTGGCAGGGGAAAATGTTTGTATCAGGACAGCCTTCACATTATGACTCTACATGTATTGGCTTTTACATAGGATTTCTCAGTGTTCTAGCTTTCCTAGAGTCCAATATCAGTTCATCATTGCTGATATTTGTCTATACCACCATGAACAGGTGATGTCATTTGACATTCTCCAATATGGGAGGTTATTTGGAATAATTTCCTGTTGAAAAAGAGATTACTATGACTTAAGATGACTGACTGTCCCTATTAATTTTAACTATGTCTGGATCCAGGCTGCAAAATTGTACACAAAGAGTAAATAGCAGACATAAAGGCAGTTCCAATACTTTGTTTCCAAGTAGTGTTTAACTGGATTTTTGCCATCCAGATCTAATAATGCTAGTGCAGTAGAATCTAAAAATTAGTTTGCAAGATGGGTGAACCGGTCAGATTTGTGTATTCATTCAAATAATTTTAAATTGTGTGTGTGTGTGTGTGTGTGTGTGTGTTTGTGTTCCAGTTCGAAAATTCTGGTTAGTATTTTTAAAGAACACTGAACAGATTTCTAGCTGAATACAATATCTTATTTACGTTTTCCTAGTCTTGAGAGAACTGGGTTTTCTCTTCTTGACATTTATTGTTAAAGTTGGCTAGACTGTCTGTTAAAGACTAACAGCTGTAATTTTGCAATACAAATATAAATGAACTTATAGAGATTCATACCCAAATATTTTAGAGCTACACAGTCAAAACCCTCTGAACATATTTCTTTCTTCATGTTTCTTTTTTATCAGTAATTATTACACACACACACACAACACACTTATTTGTTTAGGAATAATAATACAATAATTAGAGAAAAGAAAGAAACAACAGAAAAAGCTAGAAGTGCAATCAATAAAAAATAGAAAAAGGTAATAAAATTATAATTATGGGTCTGGTTTTGGAGAAAAAGAACCATGAAAGAGATTATGCTGCCAGTCTAGATCCAATGAAGTTTATCAATAAGAACTACTATAGTTACAAGTGATCTATATTTCTTAACCATCACAAGATTTTTTTCATAGTTGCTCTGCCAGTAACACATTATGCAGAAGAGGGCAATTTACTTCAGCTTATGAATCTGCTGAACCATCTGTCCATGCTGTCTTAATTTGCAAGAATGTTGTTAAGACTGATTGATAATTACTGTCTGCACAATATGTTGACAAAAGATGTATTAATAAACAAAAGGAAATAAACAAGGAAAAACTGGAATCACTTTTTAAGAATTAAGAATTAAGCCAGACTGTCTTTTGTCTGATAGACAAACAAAAATATAACAGTCTTCCTGATAGTTTTAAAAAAAATGCTTGAAGATTACTTGGGATGAAAGGTGTGTATGTAAAAAAGAATATTATTTCAAAAATAGGAGAAACCAGCAGCGTACAATAGACACACTTCAGTCTACCTTGGATGCTGAAGCTAAAAGCAGAAGTGAGGCTGTCAGGCTGAAGAAAAAGATGGAAGGTGACCTCAATGAAATGGAAATCCAGCTGAGCCATGCTAACCGGCATGCTTCTGAAGCAACTAAGGCCACACGCATCCTCCAGGCTCAAATAAAGGTATTCTCTGAATATTGTTAATGAAATCTGTATATCATTACAACAACAGCAGCATAACTCCAACAGATGCAGATAGTAGCATATAGTACTAAATTTCAAGTTTGGTGTTGTAAGGAAATTTTCGAATTGCCAATCCATGGCCAGGTATAGTTTCCCCCCCCCCCCCCGTCATTCTAAAATAAGACAGTAAATCGCCTGGATAAAATAACATGTATGAGAAGATTGTTGGGTGTGTGTGTAGGAGGAGGGGGTTTATAAAAAATTTCACCAGCCAGACTACTTGGCCTTTTCCACATATTTCATAAATTGCATTTTATAGTACAATGGCAAACATAGTTTAGAGACTGTACATTTGCTTTGATATTTATCAGTATTTTTCTCTAGTGAATGTGCAACTTGAAGAGTCTTAAGAAGCTCTATCTTTCTCATACAATTAATGCATTTTCAAGTCATTGTATGATATTCAAATTAGTATGCAATTTATAACAGGATGTAGTAGTTCATATCCTTTCCCTCCATTTTAATTTTTCCTCTCTCTACTTCCTTAGATACAATGGTCAGAATAGGCACAAGGAAAGGAATTATATAAGCATGCACCTGTCTTTGTATGTATGTACATATATGCCAGAATTTCAAAGTTCTTAGCTAAATAAGAAGATTCAGGTCTCTTTAGCTTGTTTGGAAGTAAATCAGACCTTTCCATGCATTTGTTAAAAAATATTTATTTTACTCTGAAGAGAAAAAGATAGAAAACTAGATGGAAGTAGGGCACCAACATATTTAAAAGTGGTAGAGTACTTTGAATGTAATCTCACAGTGTTTCTTTTTATATTTTTAATGAGAGATGTGCCTACCAAAACACACAAGCTTGTGTTATTTATTAAGTAAGTGGAGAAAAGAGACAGAAGGGAGTTATAATTATCACTGTAGATGGCATATTCTGCTCACCTGTGAGAAGAAAACCCTAAGAAAAATCAAAATCTTTGGAGAATTGTACTTCTCAAGAAGCAGACATGGAAGCAACCAATATTTTAAAAACCACAATTTAAAATCGGTCATAGTTCTCTAAATGATAATTATGTAGATCAAGTTGCCTGGCTACTGAAGTTACAGCTACTCTAAAATAATAAGAGGAAACTCTAAATGTATTTACATAATATTTGCTGATTTCAGCAAAAACAAAACACAATTAAGCCTAGGTGTGAATAAAGACATCAGGAATTCCACAGCTGTAGTTAGAGACAGATAGACAGATATATGTGAGATTTCATCTTCTTTCAGGAACTGCAAGTGCAGCTTGATGATTCAACACATCTTAATGAGGATTTCAAAGAGCAATTGGCAGTCACTGATCGACGTAATACTCTTCTCCAATCTGAGCTGGATGAGCTGAGGGCTGTGCTGGACCAGACAGAACGTAGTCGTAAATTGGCAGAACAAGAATTATTAGAAGCCACTGAACGTGTCAACCTTCTGCACACCCAGGTTGGCTGGCTTGCCTGTTCTAGTATTCTTTTCTCTGTCTCCTGGTGGATAATAAATCCAACATTTCCCATAAAGGAATGATTTCTTTGTGTTTCCTTGTTGTGGACCAACATATAGGAAATAATGGATTTATTCACCAGGGTTTCTTTCTGTGTGAAGAGGGTGGTGGTGGAATAAAATATATATTACAAACTGACCAATATTTTAAATTTTATCTTTTGGCCTCTAGGTCAAAGAAAATTGGCTTCCTACACTTATGTGAGCAATCATTTCTTTAAAAACCCTTGTGCTTAAGGGAATATTTACCCATCCATTACTTGCTTGTTTTCTGTTGGGTATTTTTCCATCCAAATTTTAAGGCTCTTCTGTGCTGTGAGAGCTTTGGAGAATATCCAGATAATTTCAAGTACAAGAATTATGTACCTCATTTAAGTTCTTTTAAATCCCACTATTTCCATAAAAGTCCATGTCATAGCTCTTTCTTGTGGAAATAATGGGACTTCCAAGAGTATCATCTTGGGTAGATTACTTCCTGCTGTTCTCTAAATTATAGATTGGCATATCAGCCAATATTGGTGATCTTTTTGCAAACTAGATACAAGAAAGAAGCCTTATAATATCATGCTTTCTAGAGGGTTTTTTCCTCTCTCTCGCTTGCATAAAACATAGAACCCATTTTATTGAGAGATGAGAGATTTCTTAATCAGGTTCCAGAAGTATAGAAAACCAGGGTCCATACGTATAGAAAATATATTGTCTTATTAAGATGCATCTCATAAACAACTCCAAGATTCTTTGTTGTTTTTGTCTGGCAAATACTCAGAATTCCTCATTCAATTTATACTCACATCATTCTTAACTCATGGTTGACTTCTTCTATCTCAGATTCTAGTTGCTCAAGAAGGATCTGATATGGAAGATTCTACTTTGAACCAGAAATTGATTTATTTTTCACTAGTGTGTCTCTTGGAAATAATATGAATTATTCTACCAGGAATATGAATGAATAAGCCTATTGTTATACTTTATCTTATTCACGCTAGTCCCAGTGCTACAAAAGATCCTGTCCTCCTAATGAACATTCCTTTTCCCTTTGAAATAAAAGAATACAAGCCTAATCAACCAGAAGAAGAAGCTGGAGACTGATGTTACTCAAATACAAACTGAGGTGGAAGAAGCTATACAGGAATGCAGGAATGCTGAAGAAAAGGCCAAAAAAGCAATCACTGATGTAAGTAATTTTTTCCTATTTTTTTCATTTTATCCTAAATTATTGCTTTGTTATACTACTTATTTAGAACAGTATTATCTATGATCAGATGTGAAAATTTATCTAGAGCTTTAAATTCCTATGTCCATTAAGTCACAAAAACAAAAAGACTCATTTTGGTGTTGTAGAAGATACCATTTCACATCTCTATGTTATTTCAGGCAGCAATGATGGCTGAAGAACTTAAGAAAGAGCAGGACACCAGTGCTCACTTGGAGCGCATGAAAAAGAATATGGAACAGACTATCAAAGATTTACAGAAGAGACTTGATGAAGCAGAACAAATTGCCCTCAAAGGGGGCAAGAAGCAGATTCAGAAGCTGGAATCAAGGGTATTTTTCTTTGAATTCAAATCAAGTGATAGTTTCCTACTTAAAAAATGTGTACTTAGAGCTTAGTTCTGGCTGAGTTAATATTGTTATTTAGTATACTTTAATTTAAGAGTACCAAGTGTGTCTTTAAAAAGATAGAAAATAATATAAATCAATAATTATTATATTTGACCATCCTTTTAGTTAATTTTTAAAGCAGATATAGGCCTTGCTATTACATTAGAACCAATCCTGAATTCCAAGAACTGATTTTCCCAAAACATCTTCCAAGCAGATTCTGTAGAATGTCTATCCATCAGCCTTGGGGCCAAACCTTCTACACATGTGGGACCACAGTGGGGCAAGTCCCCCTCTAGGGCATCCAAGAGCAAAAAAATATTCTCCCTTTCATTGTGAACTTCCTATATTTTTACTTATTTCATTAAAGTAGAGCTTATGGATATATGTGCAAATACAATCATAACTTTCTAGAATATGAAACTAAATTCTTGCACCAACTTCTCCTGTATGTTGCATATATATATATATATATATATATATATATATATATATATATATATATATATATATATATATATATATATATATATATATATATATATATATATATATATATATATACACACACACACACATACACACACTCTATCTCTGCCAATGTCCCATGCTTTAATGGGTCAGATTTTTAGCTCGTTTTCTTTTTGCCTATCTTGATCTCAAATCTGCTGTGCAGTCTCCTTCCTTCCACCTTCCACATTGGCTGGGCTGTGCATGGATTCTCTAGTATTTTAATTCAAGAAAAAACTAGTGTATCTCTTCCTCAACTTAGTCCTCTATTTCCATATCATTTTCAAGGATCCTGTTTCTTGCCTCCTATAATTTAGCTATATAGCTGCCTTGTGCCAACATTTTTGCAAATCACTGGGTTGCACAGGTCCATAATCTCATGGACTAATATATATTTAATATATATATTAAATTCCTGAATTACAAACTCAACGACACATAACCCATTGGCTTCATATACGTTACTATAAAATGTGGCTTACAAATCACAACATATAGCTTACATCCTGTGCTTCTCACCCCATTTGTAGGAACAACATTCAGAATAAAGTAATTGAATTGCATTATAATCTTTTAATTAAAAAAGGACTGGATATCTGAGGGACATTTGTCTCCAATATTTTTTCCCTGACTGATATATCCCAGCAGAATGAATATACTCCAGGTCTCTTCTAATACTAAGGAAAAAAAATGCCTTCTCTAACACAGCCCAGCCTTCTGGAACAGCATCGTGCCAGAGACAAGGACTGTATTCTTTCTGTTAAGGTTATAAAAATATCTGAAAAGCCTGATAGGATCCTAGGTTTAAATATACAATTGTTCGGCTAGGCCCCTATTTTGTTTGATTTGAGTTATTTATAGCATTGCTGTAGACTGGACAGCAACTGGACAGCAATGCCCAGTTTGGTTTGGTTTGATATTATACCTGTTTTTATGAATTTTCCAGTTTTGTACACAGCTCAGACTCCACTGGACAGCTAATAAATAAAATATGACAATGGGAGTACAAGGCCTCTGGAACCTTTAAAACTCTTTCTATCTATCAGAAAATAGGCTGAAACCATACCACTAAAACATGAATCAATATAACTGAATGTTAGCAATACAGAATTTAGGTAAAAATGTTCAACTAAGAATGGAAAAGGGAACATCAGTTTTCTGAGAGATGAACTGACATTCTTCCCATTCCAAAAACTTTCAATAAGCTTTTAAAATGGCAAAAATGTATCCCCTCTGATGACATCATAGACTAATTGGAAGATTATCAGTAATCAGGAGAATGCGTTACATCTACAATCTACGCAAATTTGTTCATCTTGAGTTCAGTGTTATGGTAAATACGATCTAATAATATTTTTGTATTGGTGCAGATTCGTGAGCTAGAAAATGATCTAGAGGTAGAAGTTCGTCGAAATACTGAGTCCCAGAAAGGAGTCCGCAAATATGAGAGGCGCATCAAGGAATTGACTTACCAGGTAATTCTAGTGATCTTAAGTGATCTTAAAGTGATTTTTAAGTGATCTTAAAATATTGCAGTAAAATAAAACATTTTTTCCAGATACTATACACTCAGGTACAGTATATAAAGCAACATTTCTTAAGAAATTCACATACCACAATAGAGGTTTATTTATTACTATTAACATTACTATAACATAATAAAATTTATGTTATTAATCTTTGCTAAATAATTTAGTGTAACTTCTGTTAACTTTCAAGAATGGAAAACAGAAATAATTAATAATATCAGTTATAAGATAGAGTAAACATTAGGAGTCCATGATTGTTATGTTGGAAGATGGCATACTTCTTTCTATATTAAGTGTGAAGACTTTTGCTTACAAACTATTAAATTTAATAGTTCCTTAATATAGCCAATTCTAGATTGGAATAAAAGTAGTCCTGAAAAAGTAAAGCTAAAGCTCTAACTGATAACTATGGCCTATAGTTATTGTCCCACCAAAGGGTATCAGTGTTAAATATCATCTTCAGTTACAGCAGATGATGAAAAATGTACTTGCGTCCTTCATTTTAAAACAAAACAAAACAAAACATGTAATTAAAGTGTTCAAGAGCATATGATAAGGCCACTAGTTTCTTCCCATGTGAACAATGGTGATATTTTGATTAATTTAGATAGATACTTTATGTTTGTATTTTATTGCTTCCTGGAAAGAAAGAGGACTACCATTTTTTTTTATATTCCAGTGTGGTAGAAACTGTGATTTTTCACCTATTCATTCCTTACCTCTCATTTGTTGATATGATAAACACAACAATCCAATGAATGTCATCCTGAGCTATCTGTAGAAATGACAAAATGACGTGTAATAAAAATAAAGAGTTATATCTTAAGAAACAACATTTTGGACTTTCAGTAAAGCAAACTGCTTTACCTGTTAGGTTAGCATTTGTGCATAACTCATGGTTGCTGACGTTAATTCTTTATTTAATAAAAGGCAGAAGAAGACAAAAAGAATTTGACAAGAATGCAGGAGCTAATTGATAAATTGCAACTGAAAGTAAAAAGCTACAAGCACCAAGCAGAAGAAGCTGTAAGTAATCATTATTGCACATTTAGTTTTTATTTCCCCACCTAAGTTTTATTACATTGCATTTTTCTATCTTTTTATGGTATTTCCAAAAATCCTGGAATTTTCCTAGATTGTCTTATACTGCCTTCTTTTGTTCCAATGGAGCCATTTTGGTTGAAGAAGTGCCTGAACTTTGGAAATATAGGAAATTACAATTATTGGAATGTGTACTATTGTACACAAATACAATTTCATCCTTCAGAATTGAAAGTCTGTGACACATTATGAGATGGAATAATCCATCTTAGCAGTGGTGGGTTTCAAAAAATTTTGGAACCTCTTCTGTAGGTGTGGCCTACTTTCCGGGTCCACTGGTGGAACCTCTTCTAACCGGTTCGGTAGATTTGACGAACCGGTTCTACCGAATAGGTGCGAACTGGTAGGAACCCACCTCTGCATCTTAGCATGATAAGTAAAAGAGGTCACTCTATTTTCTGTTTATGCCTCAGTAGAGGGTGATAGATCTTGCTTATTACCCTGCAGAACAGAAACAAAGCAATATGCGTGTTTACTGAAAGCTGAAATCCCATGAAGTGGTTGCATACACAACTTGCACACAAGATTTTCTCAAAGATAGACCTTACCGCAATGCATTCAGGTTAAATTATGTTATTTCCTGGGTGTTATTTTTGCTGAGTCACAAATCCACTTATGTGTGTGCATTTACACAAACAAACGCACCACTATTTCAATCATTGTTTCCCTGTTCTGTGGGTGCTGTTTAGTTCAAAGGAACAGCTGTGAAAAATAAGGATAAAAGGAATTCCTCCCTTGAAAACTAAAAAGCAAAAAGATGTAACTGAGAAAGTAAATGATGAATCCATTTTCATGCAAATGAATACAAGTATAATAGAAAATAAAGTTTTGTAATAGATTTGAAAAAGATTATATTAGTTTCATTAGATTAGACTCTGATAATATTTAAATGTAATTTAAATATAATAATGCAACACCTGAATAGGGCAAGTTCAAAAGCTATATATAGTGACTACAAGAGTGAAATATTAAACTTTCGAAATAAATTTAGTCTGTTCATAATAATGCTGGATCTGCATTCCATTCTGTACTTTAATGATGACAATTTTTATACTTCAAAAAGTAATAATTTCCTGTACATTTATAAAACCTGTATAATTCTGTTGCTTGCTGATCTGTGTTAATTCTGCACTTTGATATTTGCCATTTAATTATTCAGCTCAGAAATCTTGATTTAATCATGGTTTATTAAATGAACCACATATGTTTAGCCTTATGCACCATGCTAAGCTATAAAGGAGAAATGTACAACCAGAACCATATGTAGCCCCCAAATGATACCCAGACATATCAAAATAGAAATAGAAATTAGCAAATTATATTTTTAAAGGAGGAAAAGGTTTTATATATGATTCAGTGGTATCTACAAGAGGTTAAAAAAGAAAAAGCTTTTGACATTATTTCAGGTACAAAAAGGCCAGAGCTTCAATTATGCACCTGTGACTGTCATCCTGACTTATTTTTGTTCCCCTCGTAGACACCATATATATGACTGGAGGTCAGAAGTTATTTTTTTAAAAAATTCTAATGACATTTAAAAGCAAATGAAATAATGTCAAATGTGGGGATTATCCTATTAAGACCAGTGGTGAGTTGCAAGTGGTATGCCCTGATACGGGCATACTGGAATCTGCCCGGGTACCGTTCCAGTACAGTGCTCTGGAGGGCCCACCCGCCCGCCTGAGCTCCTTACCTGTCCTTTAAGCCTTTGCCGCTTATTCTACGCATATGGTGTGTACAGCGCCTGTATGATGCTCTGCCGAGCAGCTGGAGTATCGCGCAGGCTTGCAGAGGCATCACAGGCAGGTACGATGCATGCGCGTGCTGCACACTTCCATGTGGGCGATGCCGGGCCCATTCCAACCATACCAGTTGGAACGGGATCCAGAACCCACCACTGATTAAGACCCATTATTCCTATTAAAAAAAACTTTTTTTATAAACTACAATGGTTAGATTTATGCCAAGCCAAAACCAAACAAGCCAATTATGAAATACAACTCAATGTGTTTGTCTGTTATTCTTAAATTATCCTGGAAGAGACTCATTACAACAAATGTTGAAAGTCCTCTTTAGAACATTTGTTATTTTTTCCTGTTGTAAATTTTTTTGAATTTTGCTAGGCCATCTCTTCTCCAATTGAAGGCCTGAAATCAATATTCCTGACTTCCTAAAAAGTCCCTCTTTAGCAATTTCATAGATTGGTATAAATAAAACTGCTTTCCAGCAGAATATCATTAAATATTTAACAATGAAGTACAGCAGCTTTTTCCAGCTTAGTACTTTTTAAGGTAAGGTGACCAGATTTTCAGATTGGTTGACCGTGGGGGGGGGGGGGGGAGAGGCACTTGATTAAAAATTTTATACGGAGCAACAAAAATTTTCATACAACACAAAAATAGTATTGTAATTTTTTTTTAATTTCAACATAACTACAATTTACAAATATAAATTGTAACTGTTGCAAAACATCAAAATTTTGATCACGTGACCATGAGGATGCTGCAACGATCGCTAAGTGTGAAAATGGTCGCTAAGTGTGAAAAATGGTCATCAGTCACTTTGGTCACTATACCACCTTTCTTGCCACAGTTCTTAAGTGAATAACTGCAGCTGATAAGTTAGTAACATAAGTGAATCTGGTTTCCTCATTTGACTTTGTCAAAAGGTTATTATATGATCCTAGGACACTGAAACCATCATAAATACGAATCTGTTGCCAAACATCAAAATTTTGATTGCGTGACCATGAGGATGCTGCAATGGTCGCTAAGTTTGAAAAATGGTCATCAGTCACTTTTTTCAATGCCATTGTAACTTTGGTCACTAAGCCCATTATACCACCTTTCTTGCCACAGTTCTTAAGTGAATAACTGCAGCTGGTATTTTGTATTTTGGATAGAATCTTTTTTTAAATAGTCTAAGACAATTTTAAAAAAGAATCCACACAGAATAAAGTATTTTAAAAAATCCTATGCACAATAAATAAAATATTATTTTAAAATACATTAAAAAAATAAAAGAAAAAACCCATCTCACTTACCAGCAGGCAAGCACATATAATGTTCAGACTGTAAAACTCCTAGGAATATTTTTTTTAACCTGAAATATTGCTTCACACTGACCTACCAGAATTATCTAATTACCTAATTCTGGCAGGTTGACCAAAAGATCTTATCTATAATCAGTAGATTAGAATTAATGATAATAATTACAATAAGGATATAGTAAGCATCAGAAAAAATGCCCCCCCCCCCCCGCTGCTGATTTCCCCTTCTGCACCATTTTTTTTGTAAGCGCCAAATTTCCAAAATTAGGTTTGATTCATGACCAAATCAGTTTGCGGCCAAAGTTATGGAACGAATTATGGTTGTGACCAGAGGTTCTACTGTATTCATGCCTTTACATACTCTATACCACCTCAAAATGTTGCACAGCCTTCATAAGTTTCTAATACAGATAAAATTAAATACAACATCAAAACCATAAAAAAGTAAAATTAACCTGGCAGGAAAATCCTATGCCTGTCTTGCTATTATTACTGACACACTTGCTGCAGTATTTGATAGCTAAAAGAAAAAAAAATTGTTAAAGTGTGTATTATGTTCACTCCCATGTCTTGTCTGCTGCGTTGATTTTGAATTCATTAAAAGAGCTTATTTTACATCAAATCCCTCTCATATTATTCTCCTATATTCAATAAACCCTAAGAGTCAGCATACTATACATGAAATTCCTGTAACTGTATATTTAGTAAATTGTGGAGCTGAGTTTATCCAATTAACTCAGTTTTTGGACTTGAGTAATCACATACAGTAAAGGAAATAAAAATATTTGGAATGAAGTGTAGTTGGGTATTTGTGATTAAGGGTGTCATGCAGAAACAATTATAGTTTTGATCAGGAAAATACCCTTAAAAAACCCTTTTGTTCTTTCAGGGTTTTTTTTTAACCTTGCTTTGGGAACAAAAACCATTCTTGCTACTACAGATATTTGCAGATATCAATTCAATGATTTTTCCATGGCACATCATAGTGTTACACATATTGTTTTGAATAAAAAAACAGCACCTGCACATTTTAAAAAACCTACGTTATTTTAAAATACATTAAAAAAATAAAAGAAAAAAACCCAGCTCACTTACCAGCAGGCAAGTCAATCCAGAATGATATAGATGTTAATACAAAGAACTGAGCAAATTAAAATGGTGAAATAGTCCCAGGGAAATATTTCTCAAAGAAAATGAGGAGCGGGCGGCATACAAATTCTAATAAACTTGAATAAACACCATTTTTCCCCACACGAGCTGACCTCCAACCTCCGTGCCCCTCCCCTCCGGAAAATCCAGGAAGTAACACTCGCGACCTCTCTAGCCAAGTGTTTCCTGCAGCTCTATGGTACTTGGTCATTTTTTCTTATAAAATAAGGTAAAAGGGGCGTGGGGGGAGGTTCCGTTTTGTTGCTTTAAGGTTTTAATATCTTCACTGAAAGTACTGAGACAGAGAGAGAGGTTAGTTAGACAGAGTGTCTTTTGTCTTCCCCCGGTTAGGATTTCTTAAACAAATCCACTGGGCTTTCAATATGAAGCCAGAAAATCGGGACTTTTTAAAAACGGCCTGGGACACGGGACAAATTGTTATAAAGCGTGATTATCCCGCTGAAATCGGGACATCTGGTCACCTTATTTTAAGGATGTTGGATTACAATTTCCATAAACTCCTGGCCAGTAGATACAATAGAATTTTCAGTTCAATATATTTGAAAGGCAGTTTGCTATATATAAATGTTATTTTTCTCACCTGTATGTTTCAAAGGACCTTTGCTTCTTAATTGTCAAAGTCAAATATTGTTACAACCTTATATATATACATATATATTTGTATTTCCCCAACAGGAAGCTCAAGCTAATCAATACCTTACAAAATATAGGAAACAGCAGCATGAGCTGGATGATGCCGAAGAACGAGCTGAGATTGCTGAATCTCAGGTTAATAAGCTCAGGACCAAGTCAAGAGACATTGGCATGAAAAAGGTATGAAGTGGAAGAAAATGATTCTGCTAGAATCTCTAAAAGGATAGTAAGGGAGAGGAACAAGGATAGGCAGAGTATCTAGAATCTGCCACTGAAATTAACTTTTTCCAAGGTGAAATTCATTCCTGATTCTCCTCTGCCTGGTCCCTTTAGAGGAGAAGGCCATTCCTGTCAGATGGGATGAGAACTGGGATTTAAAAATGGAGCATTGGGCCACTAAATTAGACTTTTCCATCTAGGTATCTTGAGTAAAAAAAAACCCATCATTTGTTATTTCTCAACCAGTCTGCAGTATTTTCCTAATGCATCTTGAAAAACATTATGATTGGAAATACTATGCTATGCTAAGACTAGGCTGGAATGAATAATGACCCACTCTTTCTGCTCTCGCTGAGCTAAAAGCATTATACACTACACGAGTATCATTTGAAATAAAGTGCTGTTGAGAAACAGAAACCAAAAGGTATTATTTCAGTCTGGACTACTAGTATTTAAAAAAGTACCCACCATGTATTAGTCACCCATGCTTTGCCATGTAATTGTACTTTTAAAATGACTGTAATTAATATTACAATTAATAACTAAAGATGCAATCTAGGACTATTTAAAACAATTTGGGAGTTGAGAAAGGATTTTTTAAAATTCAAATTTGTGCCACAAAACAGCTTTAAAAGTGGTTGTTAATACTGTAGTTGATTTTAATATATGGGCAATTAAATTTCATGTTATCTTGTTTTATCATGTTATTTTCTCCGATGGTGGTGGAGATTGACAAAAAGAAATTATTCACTGACTTTACCAATGGAAGCTCTGAAAAGAACAGTGGAGACTAAAAAAGAGGCCTATAGTGGCATATTGCATAATCATTGGCTGTTGTCATGGTCACTATTCTGAGAGCTCCCCAGAAGGCCAGTGGAGAACATAAACATGCCTTCAGTCTGTAGAAATAACAAAAGCTCACAACCTCACACACTATCTCCCCCATATAATAGATAGAGCAGACCCACTGCAAACTTCCCATCTCTTCAGATTATATGCGTGCCTACATATCCTGTTGCTTCCTTTTTTAAGTAGTTACAAATATTACAATAAAATCACAGCTTGGTGTTATAATATAGGGAGGATGTGCAAAATCGAGCAATTTTGGGAAACTTGGAGGCGGTTAACCTTTTTCCAATTCAAAATGTAAAAAAAGTAACATGCAGATTATTTAACCTGTCTGTCTGTCTTTCCCTCTCTATCTTGCCACTTTTCCCAAAAATATTACTCTGTTTCCCTGAAAATAAGATCTTCCTAGATAATAAGCCCAATCGGGCTTTTGAATGCATGCACTAAACTAAGCCCTCCCCTGAAAATAAGCCCTCACCGAAAATATTCTAACACAGCAGCAGCCATGAGGTGACCATGCTCGCTGCCTCCTGCACCTCAAAAATAATAAGACCTCCCCGAAAATAAGGCCAAGTGCTTATTTCAGGGGTCAAAAGAAAATAAGACCCTGTCTTATTTTCAGGGAAACACAGTACTCAATCATGATACCGTGAAAAGACCAACATTCTGGTCTCATGAAGGCCAAATGAATACCCATAAGAATCATGTGAGGGCAATTATGTTATTATTCTGCTTCTGATTTTTAACTATTCCAGAAAATATTATAACGTGAAATTCATATATGTTATTGGAGGAAATATACACTAAAAAGTTTTGTGAATCAGACCTTAAACCAAAGATTTGATGTTTGTAGGTGCCCAATTCAATTTTGCATGTCAAGATGCCATCCTTATTTTAACACGAACCACTTCTGGGAAGACGCAAAAAGACACTGAATGACAAATCTCAATGTGACACTAATTCATAAAGTTGTGCTTGTTAGCAATATTCTATTTGAAAGATTAGAAGGGTTTCACTTCTCAAATGGTTTGCTTTCCATAATCTAATTGTAAATAGGTGCCAGAATTAATGGAAGGCAGGTCAGTAATTTGAGTTAAGCAACTGTACCAGTGAAGACAATTATAGACAACACAAGTTGGTTACACAGTTGTGTTGCATCAGAAACTCTCAGAATCGAGCAGCTAGACTGTGAGGAAGAGGACAAGCATAGATGTAAGACACAGTTATTCTACTGCACATTGTGGGCAACAGTGCAATATGACTGGTGTAGAAAGAAGTGGGTATTAATGACAGCAGAGGAAGCAGGCAGCTGATATGAAGGAAATAGCTTTACAATTGAACAATTGTATGAACGATTGATGGCGAACCTTTTTTGGCTCACGAGCCATAAAGGGGGGAGCACAGGGGAGTTGTATGCTGGCGTACCGCATCCATAATGCAATGCGCGACCTCCCCCAGTGCACATGCCTCCATGAGAAGCGCTCCCCCCCCATTTTTTGCATGCTTTTTTCGCCCTCCTCAGGCTCCAGAGGCTTTATAGGAGCCTGGGGAGGGTGAAAACAGCCTCCCCTGCCCCCTCCAGAGACCCTCCGGAGGCTTCAGGGACCTTCCAGAGGCTTCCCTGAAGCCTCTGGAAGGCTTAAACCAACCCTCGTTTTTAGTCCTCCGGAGGCTTCAGGGAAGCCTCCTGAAGGTCCCTGAAGCCTCTGGAGGGCTTAAACCGACTATATGAGCAAACCGGAAGTCCGTTCCTGAACTTCTGGTTTGCCCATAGGGTCATTTTCTTGCACTTTGGAGGCTTCAGGGAAGTTCCTAAAGCCTCCGAAGAGGCTCGGGGGTGGGGGAGGCTCTTTTCACCCTCCTCAGGCTCCCATAAAGCCTGGGAAGGGTGAAAAATGGCTTTAAAAAAGACTGAACTCATCTGGCCAGCGCACATGCCAATGCCTCATGTACCCTGACAAATGGCTCCGCATGTCACCTGTGGCACATGTGCCATAGGTTCACCATCCCAGCATATGGGGAACCTTTTGACAACAAGGCTGTAATGGCAGATTGGATGGCTGCAGATCTTTGTAGAGTTAAGTTCATTAGCTGGAGAAGCTTTGGCAAATATGGGCAGTGGTAAATATTGGTAGGCAGTGAAGCTGGTGAGGCTGACTGTCATACAGGTATCTTTCTTTACTGAATAAATGTTTTAAGCAACAGCAGAGGAATATTGGCAATACTTGTTCCCAATTCTTAAGCAGAATGCTTATACAAAAAGGCCCATTCATAGTCTAAGCCTCTTTCCCAGAAGAAGAAAGCATTTGAAGGAAAGGCTCATTCCTAATCTTGTCTCTGTTCTTGAAGCATTATGTATTGGAGCTTTGTTTTCTTAAAAGCAGTAAGGATTTTAAGCAAAGTTCAATTTTGACTTGTTTCCCTATTCTTAAAAGCAGTGAACCTTTTGGCATAAAACCTATTGTTAGACTTATACCTATTCACTCAGTGCTGAGTTTAATATTTAGAAATTGTAACATTGGCACAAGTCTCACATGAGTTAAACCTTATGGCCAAATTCAAAAAAAGATGACAGTGAAAGGTGGTATTTGAGACATACCCCAAACTATTATGGTGCTTACACTGTCAGAACTGCAAAATGTGCATTCCAAAAGTCTATTTAAATCAGATATCAATTTGCAGTGGAGTGAAGATATGCTGTCACTCACATTATCTTCATATCTAGCTGTGTTATCCCAACAGCTAACTTTAAGAAACACCAGCTACATTGTCACTTCATAAGAACATAGGAATGATGGGCTGTTGAAATATTGAGTGCTGTCCTGATCACCCATTTACAGGTAATGCTGGCTAGAAAGTCCTTCAAGTATTCCTGACTGATCCTGACTTGCAGTAGGTAGAGAACACAAAGTAGGGATCATTTCCTGCCTTCTCAAAGTGATCCCATACAATTCCATTTCCTCATTTCCTGAGTCAGTCTGATGTCTACAACTTTGTTGCTCCTCCAAGCCAAAGGTTCAGTGGAAGAAATCGTGCAGTACCCCTTAATTGAGGAGACCTTGGAGTATATGTACATGTTGTGCATGTCTGCATCCCTATGAGTTGGTGTTGACTTTCGGCATCTGGTAATCCCTGCAGTTTCATTGGCAAGATTTTCAGAAGTGATTTGCCATTGCTTCCTTCTAGAGCTGAGAGAGAAGCTGAGAGAGACTGGGCCAAGGTCACCCAACTTCGTTTCACACCAGGCAGGACTAGTATTCCAATAAAGAATCTTTGTAGCTCAGGGTTGAAATGAGAGTTCCTTGGTGCTTTCTGAGCTTGGTTGTTTCCATGTAGACATTTCATTATCTAAACTAGGTAACACCATCAGTGCTAGTAATCCAGTAGTAATTACTAGTTTGGGTAATGAAATGTCAGCAAGAAATGTCAGCAAGCTCAGAGAGCACCAAGGATCCCTCAGGACTAGTATTCACAATCACTTCATTTCTAGTCTAATGCTTTAAGTACATACCAGACTGGCTCTGAAGAAGACTAAATGACATGAAATTTCTCTCCTGAATATCAGCTATGTCCTCCTCTCTCATGAGGAGAAAATTCTACTTCCTGTTTGCTGCATTTGCTGCTACTGACACAGAGAGAACCATCATGCTCTTCTGATGCTTCTTAGTACATTTCTACTGTACCACATTGAAACTAGTCTATCAGGAGGGAAGAGTGAAGGGATGCTTTGAGAGTATGGAAAGCAAGTTACTCCTTACTCTCCTTACTCTCCCCTTCTATAACCTCTGTCTTATTAATATGCAAGTTATATTAATATGCAAGTATGCGTTGCTTGAGAAACATTTTTTTTAAACCCAAGGAGAATGAAGGGGAATTAAAGATGCAATTGAGTGACTGAAACAAGTGCAGAAAGATTGAATATGGAACTTAAAAGCAGGCATTAATATTCCATAGAGAAGACACATAAAGTTTAGATAAGGATAAAAGTACATGAGTATGAAAAAGGGAAAGAAAATCGCCCTCAAGGGCAGAAGAAAATAAGAGTGGAATGGTCTTGCTTGCACAAAGAACAGCAACATGTCCCTTCATGAATATTTTGATAGGCAAGAGCTGACAAACTCTCCTCATATCGTTAGCAGTGCATTGCACCGCTTAACCCCCTCTCAGTTGCCCTGAGGACACATGCAAAAAGTCACTCAAAGTAGCAATCATTGTAGGATATAGAAAGCACCATCAGCACAATTTAATTTGGATGCAAACTTTAGATAGTCAAATGTAGAAAATCTTCAGGAAAACCATTTGGACCCTGGCTAATGAAACAGAAAGGATTCTGGGAAGAAAAAACCAGTAACTAATCGGAGTGCAAGTAACTTCCATTCTTACTCCAATTTCTCCTTTACTGTAAATTTTGACCTGGCATTTCGTGATATTGTATCAATGCAACAGAGTTAGGAAGGATCATAAAATGAAAGAAGTTAACTGTCATACATCCTTGTTTTACTTTTAGGCAGGCAAACTTTAGGAAAGTGACAGAAAAGTGGTTAAAAAAGGGAGTGCAGTTACTCCAGTATATTCCAGATAGTGAATATTTCATTTCTCTTGCATATAAATCCATCATAGCAATATAAACATCGCTAAAGATGACTGATACATTTTTTAAAATGATTTAGGAACCAAAATATTAGTTCAGGTTACCATGAATTATTATATAAATATCAGATTAGGGAAATACAAAAGAAGAACTCAAGCTGAAGCTATTACAAATATTGTAACTAGGCAGCTTTTTGCAATGGAGGCAGTTTTATCAAACAATTACTTTACAACCCTTGATATAAACATGTCATTACCCCACAGTATTTACTAAGACTGTATTACTATTCTTCTCCTCATCCTTCCTAGTACCTATCTCTTCCCACTTATGTCTATAACAATGTTGCTTGTATCTTTACAATTTATATTGCTTTATTGTTTCCTAGTATGATTTGATTGCTTATTAGTATCCTATGACTATCACTAAGTGTTGTATCTTATGATTCTTGAGGAATATAATTTATTTTTTTCTTTATGTACACTGAGAGCATATGCACCAAAGACAAATTCTTTGTGTGTCCCATCACACTTGGCCAATAAAGAATTCTTATTCTATTCACAGTGTGGTTGCTGTACGATGGTAAACTGGTTTTCCTTTTCAGATATTCTTTATTAACTGTAATAAAATTCATGTTTTAATTTTTTAAAAAGTGCCCCAGACAATGATTTGTGGATAAAGTTATGTGTGTCTAAGACTTCAGACAAATGGATGCCATCATGTGCTTCAAGAACTCTAAATATGTTCTAAAAAGTGCTAAGATAATCAATGAACTGAAGCAGACAGACCACAGGTTTCTCACTAAACAGCAGTTGCTCACAATCCAGTGATAAATCCTTCAGGCACAGACAGATGTCCTTAATGCTCTCTACCTCTCTGTGAGCAGATAGAGTTGGATGTCACTGGTTACTAAACAATTATGCACAGAGCAAGTTACATTTCTTAAATATACATGTTTTCTTATGCCAAAGTGTTTTCCACAAAAGGAACCAACCAAGGCTACTAGCCTTTGCAATAGTTCGTAGTGCAAATCAGCTCATATGTGCCCAAACAGAAGCCATATTTCTTTATGGCTTCAAAATGCCACTAGTATGGAAATAAAAACTTTGTTTTCATTTTTAATAGAAAATTCTGTATATATTTACCCATAAGGAAATTTATCTAAGTTTAACAGGGATACTCTCATAGTATTCGTATAAAAAAAATTCTGTTTTAAGAATTTGTGTAGGATACATACAGGATCATTGGGCCATCTGACTATTATGCTCAACACTTGCAGGCAGAAGCTTTCAGGTTCTAAAACATTTTTTTTACTTTAGCTGCCTAAACAGAGAATAAGGATTTTCTAAATGTAATCTACTGCATCACATTCCTTTCCTATTGTTCTTTCCTTACAATGGTAATTTCTATTGCATCTAAATGGTACTGTCATGTTTTATGATATTTCAGGTTCACGATGAAGAATAAATATACTTTCCTTGAATAACTGATGGTTGGAATGGTGTTCACAAAGAGAACACTCATCAATACTGAAGCAGAAGAAAAGTGATTTTTAATTAATAAAAATCAATGTCTATACTGCTGTTGTCCTTGCTTTATTATAAAAATACATTTTTCAAGGCTTGACGTAAAAATGTTTTGTTCTGTTCATTATTTTGCATGTTGTGATTCATTTAAAATTTTGCAGAAAAAGGGCATACTTCAGTAGAGAATATTTTTTGAGTAATCCCTGCTGAAATTAATGGAAATTGCTCAGCAGCTGTGCTTTCTTTCAAGTTCTTGCCTCTTTACTAGCCTTATGAATCACATCACCATTTATGAACAAACCAGAGGTGATCACACAGCTTAAGGTCATGGTGATTAAAAGCAAAAAATGTTTCAGAAAATAGAAAGCAAACTAAATGAACCTGAATCAAGCCCGCATTTTGGTAAAGTAAATATTTTAAGAATAATCATGCATACAGATAGATTCCACAAGAAGAATGATTAAAGTGCAATCTTAAGTAATGTTCAATTGCATAAATGACCTCAAGTACTACAGTAGTTAAAATATGTTCTGATATTGTATTCCAGTGGGATATATCTCCAAGATTCTCAACATTTTGTTCAGCAGAGCTTCAGATCTTCTCTGACTGGTAATAAATAAGCCAGTAACTAGAAGAGAAACATCAGGAAATGGCTCATCAGTGTTACTAATTTTATCATATGAGAAAATGCTAGATATTTCTTCCTTTCATGTCACTTCAATTAAGACCTTTGAACGGAAAGGGACATAATAATTTAGGATGGTAGTCAAATATGTAGGTCCTTCTTACAATACACGTGGATATTACAAATATGCTACCACTATAATTTCTTGTTCTGGAAGGTTGCATTATTCTTAACTTTGCGTCATCATCATTTGTATCTTTTTTAAATTTAATAATAATCCAACTTTCCATTTCCTGGCTTTGTTCCCTCAACACTATTAAACCCAGGAATCTATAATAATTAATGGGTTTGGGCTGCAACAAACATGCTAACTGTATTAAAAAATCATTATTTGGGAAATATAGCATTTTTATTTGTTTTGTCCAAAAATATATGATATTTCATGAACCCATGATTGCTACTGAAAATCTATCACATTGTCAGCCCTTCTTCTTTGACCAGGCAAGTAGTAGTTGATTGGAAACAAAAGAAGCAAGGGAGCTCTGGAGAGTTTGATTCAGATTTTTAATTCTCACACATTTGCCCGATACCACAACAGTCACTCATTTCTCAATTTTTCATTACTCCAAAAACATGCTATAGAAAAACAAAAGCATAAACATCCCTTGCAAGCTAAATGTAATTTTAGTAAGAGAAAAAAGTAACAACAAAAGAAGACACCTCCAATCTGCACAAATTCTAACAGAGGTCAAAAGAAAACCTGTGAAAGTAAACAATAATAGGGAAGAACATTCACAAGTGAATCAGAGCACATGAACAGCATTTAGACTATTATATAGGCAATTCTGGATTGCACAAATAAATCAGCAAACTTTACTTTCCTTCTTCATCTATGCCAGGCACAAAGGGGGTGTTTCTAAATAGACTCTGTCAGGCTGAAGGAGATCACAGTCACTTCCATAAGCCCAGAATTTTTCAGAAGAAAGAATTTTCTGTCTTCACCACAGTTGATCTAGATATCAGTGGAACTCTTCGAAGGCAAGCTAGCCGCATTGCACAACAATACATCTCCATAGTTCTCATGGGAATTATGAATGCAAGTAATAGTTATGAATACAAGAGGCATCCAGAGTTATCCAGTGATTACCTCTTGAGGACTGAGTGTAAAAAAATGCCACCTCAGTTTTAAATATCCAAATGCCTCTCGTACAATGGCTATAATAGCTTGGAGATCCCTTTAAGTCATATTAATCACTGTTGTTCTTATTGTACTATTATTGTTATATTACTAGTTATATTTCACCATTTTTTTAAAAAAGTGAAAAGGGAATGCTCCAAACACACTATTATGACAATAATTGGAATCCTTCTGCCCATAGACCTGTGAAGGATCCTTGATGTACATATAGCGCATAGTACTTCCTATTAAGGAAATTGGGTTCAATTTCCTCCAAGCCCAGGATGCGAATGAAAGTGAAGTTCAAAGCAAATCCTATTTAACAGAAGTCCCAAATGATATCCTCGTTTTCCCCACCTTGATAACATCAATCAGGTAAAGCTTATTTAGTAGGCACATATCTTGATTATCATTCAAGAATAAATATCACTCCAGTCCTTTTTTCACAGACATAGTACTGTAATGCTACATAGGATACATGGTGTTCAGGGGGCTTTCTTCTGGCTGGTTGGGACTGGTCTAGCTCCTTCTGAGTCCTTGTGGTAGTTGTAATCTTTTTAAATTTTAGGATTATGGCTGTATCTCTTTAGTCTTGATGTTTATTTACTTTTGGAATACATAAGATTATTTTAATTATAGTATAAGAAGCACTAGGTGTTTTGTCCATGTTAGCATCATCGTTTGCAATGCTTATAGGAAACATATCAGTGTTCCCACAACAAAAGTAACTAGAAAAAATTAGCTGAGCCTGTATATGATAACCTGATTTACTACCGGTTCTGAGGGTGTGGCTTGATAGGCTTGGCTTGGAGGGTGTGTCGTGGCTTGGTGGGCAAGGCAGCTGAAGAATACTGCAAAATCTCCATGCCTTCCCCACTCATGGGGGAAGGATATTGTAAAATCTCCATTTCCACCACTCTCCAGGAGAAGGATATTGTAAAATCCCCATTCCCTCTTCACCCCACTAACCTGCTTTCCAGCTTTTTTCTCCTGTGCAGGGCAACAGAAGAAGACCCAGCTGATCAGCTGGTACTCCAGAGGCAGCAAATAGATGGGGGCAGGCCAGTTAGAGGTGGTATTTGCCAGTTCTCCAAATACAGTTCTCAAAATTTCTGCTACCAGTTCGCCAGAGCCAGTCACAAGTGGATGAACACCACCTCTGATGATGACATGTTTGGGGGTATTTTAATTCTGCCAAGGTCACTTGAAAGTCCACTAATCTCTTGTTGGTGTTCTCAAATTTAAACTCTTCCCTGGCCCAGCTAAATAAGATGTAAGAACAGAACCTGTTAGTGAATTCTGAATACAATAAATGACAAAAGTATACCCCTGTCACAGAGCTTTATTTTCTTGTAATGAACTGAATTGGCATGAATGTGCAATCTATTCGCTACAAAGAATGGCATTTTTCATTATCCCGGTTTTGTATTAAGACACGTACTATAATATTAGCTTTAGCATTTTAGCGGTACTTTCTCACTCAAAGTTATACCCTTCACATTGACAACATAGGCACACAATGGCAAAGATTTCAATGCTTTATTCTTAGTAATTGACAGAGTAATTAAAGTTTTAAGCGGTGAAAGTGTTCTCAATACTTCTAAAAAGACTGGGAAAAGATGAGCACCTCATCTCCAGTTTTTAGCTGAGCTTATATCAACCTTTTTCAAACAAAAAGAGTTTTTGAGAGAATTAATTCAAACTTTGAATCTGCAATAATTGTAAGTTTCTTCATTACAATTTACCTAGCTGGGGTTCGTAGAACAAAAGTTGCATGCATTGTTCTGCTACTAGCCAGAAATTCTACAAAAAGAAAAAAAAAAAAGGCCTGCTGTTAGGATCAGCATAATAGGACCCTATGTTCAACTTAATAAATGTCTCAGAACTCCCACACTGGAAAAATGTGTTGAATTATGTGGTTCTGTACAATTGATTGACATATTGCACTAAGCCATTAAATGTGCTTTACAAATCACAATGGCTGGGTGCCTATGGTACCCAGTGTCAAACCACAATAAAACCTCATGATGCATGATGCCCAGTCAATGCTAACAAAAACATCTATTTCTTTCTGGTGTTTTGAAAACTTAAGAGCAAAATATTGGTCTGGTAGAAAAGAAATTTAAAACCAGTACTTGAATATATGTTTTAAAGAACAAGTAGTATATTGCAACAATCATCTAAAATTTAAGAAATAACTATTTCCCTGGGTGTTTTTACTACTTACTATTAAATATACCATTGCAGCTTTTTCATTTATTTTTAAAGATAGAACAAAAATTATGTTGGACCAAAAAGAACTGGATTCAGATATATCTAGCTGTAAGAATCACTTGCATCCGTTTCAGTTACTATTGCTTTCATGCTAATCTCTCTCAGAGAGGAATTGAGCATAATACCAGGAGACTGTTGGAAGGCAGATGAGATATAAACAAACAAGCAGGTAGTGTTTGAAAATGGACCATCTTCTGGTGAATTTTATGCTTGGGGAAAGTACTGCAAAATTTAGGTGTTTGAGAATAACTATGTCATTAGTAATTTATTATTATTCTGTTTAGATGCCTCAAAAAAGATATATTTCACAGGAATTGGCAGAGCTAATAAAAGTATTGTACTTAAATACTATACGAAGTACAGTGTAAATATGCTTGGTGGAATGCTGAAAGAAAGAGGCTATAAAGAAAAATGCATATAAGAGAGTAAGTGCAGCAAAGCCTGAGGAGTAGAGACATATTATATAATATGTATAGGGAGAAAAAGATACTGGAAAGAATGTGGCCAGAACAGCAATATTTTGCTTTGCTTTATTTACATTTGAGAATGCTATGTAAGCTACAGCATAGGTGTTTTTCTTATACTGTATTTTGTTTCCTGCTGGCCATTTATTGTAATATGTATTTATTCTGTATTGTTTTGATTGTTTTATTGTTTGATGTTTTTATGATATACCGCAGTCACTGGTTGAGATGGGCAGCTAGAGAAATTACATAAATGAAACAAATAAAAATAAACTAAGTTTAAAAAAAAGAAAGAAAATGCAAAGCTATTTTGATGGGTTTTTAAAAAAAATACTTTTAAAAGATTTTAAAAGAAGAACATTAAGGGAAGACTATCAGCAGAAGGAACAGAATTAAGAAAGTTTAATTTGAAAGGTTTGCTATTAAAATGGACGGGGAAAACTAAAAAAAATTACTTAGAGATTACTACAGGAATTATAGTCATATGTCAAAGATAGGAACTAAAGTTGTAATAATTGTTAGTCATCCAAAAAAATAGACAGAAGTGAGATGCCGTTGAAAAATTTGAAACTGAAAAACAGTTAAGGTATGAGTGTAGTTTGACTACAAAGGGGCTGTTCGACTTCTTCACTGAGTGTGTGAAGGCTATATTTGTGATTGACAATTAAAGATGCTACTATTGTTCTTTATACAAAGAAAAATGTAATTCTGGAACGGAAAAACTACGGAGGTATTAGTTTGTTATGTGTCTAGAACACTGTTGGTTATAATCCTTATTAAAATGGTTCAAGAGGAGAAAATGAGCAAAATTTAGGGTTTTATTATATATTTTATATTTATATTTTATTTATATATTTTATTAATAAAATATTTTATGCAAGAGAGAAGAGCATGTGCCAGAGTTTTCCTCTTTAGCAGATCACTAAAAATGGTTGATTATGAGAAAATGAGGGTTTTTTTGTGTTTTAGAGCAGCAGCAACTGGTGGTTTTATGTTGCTGCAGAGATTCTCCCCTTTCGGGGTCTTTGTGTGGGTCAGACGGGGGCAGAAATTCTGACTTGGGGTACACTTCAGCCTCATGGTGCGGGGCTTTGATCGAAGGCTGGAGGGAAGTGCTGCTGGTGGCAAAGATCAGGACAGCCTTGTTCCAGGGGCATCAAGGCCTGGAACTGGCTGACCATCTTCAGCCCACTGAGCCTCCAGGTGCCAGTACCTGGCCTTGATCTCCTGCAGGTCTTCCCTCTGCTTGGAAAGTCTATGCTCGTAGCCCTCAGTGAGGTGCTTCTGCTGAGCTTCCTTCTTGGTCAGATCTAATTTGAACTGAGCTGTTTTGCCAACTCTTTCTCATGGTGGCTGCTTAGCTCCAACAACTGCTTCCTATTGGGGCCCTAAGGAGCAGGGCGGGCAGGCAAGGAGTGGCTGGGAGGGGAGGGGTGAGTAGAGGCTGGCGAGGCACCCCTCGATGTGAGTGACACCAAGTTGGTCACGCCCACCCAGTCTCATGACCATCTAGCAACTCCCTCCCATCCAGCCATTAGGCAGATCATATTAGTGGTCTGTGGGAATTAAAATTATGAATTTAGTGGTCCCTGAGGTCCAAAAGGTTGGGAACCCCTGATTTAAAGAACCTGTATGCTAAAGTAAATAGGTTTGATAGTACATTTTGCATGAACATGGTATTGATTCTGGAATATGATGAAAGTAAAACATCTGAGAATAAATGAAAAGCTTAGCAAATGTCATTTGATCACTTAATGTATTTATAGATCAATGTATAATAAATGGTTCTGATGACATAAGAACAATCTGGGTTTGAAATTGGAAAGTATATCTTTGTACAAAGATGATGCTAGGCTGTTGACTGAAAACTCCAATAGCTTTGCAAAGAATGTTATGTAGCTTGTATGCAAAAATAATCTATCAGCAATCAAGGTACTTATGCTTGATATGTTTGAAAAAAATGATGGTAAATTATGAAAAATTAAAGCAAGTAGATAAATTTGTGTACCTTGAAAGAATTCATGATGGGGGAAAAAAGAAGGGAATATTGTAACAACTGATATCACTAATAGAAACTTAGTGGAAAGTCTGTGGTCTGGTGGGAAGGATGGCTATTTGTAAGAAGCAATTGCGGCTGGGTCTAAAAGCAATTTGTTATATGGAAATGAACATTAAATATGTCAGGAGAAATGGTAAGTTGAATGTAGTAGGTTAATTAGTTGATTCTGTTTCTATCAATAATCAGCATAAAACAGGATGCAATATAATAAAAGCACCCATGCTATGATAGTATTCTCAAACAGAAATACAATAAAATATCAGATTATTAAAAAATCAGATTATTTATCTATAAAGCTATTTCCAAAATATGTTATAAATATTTCTTGAACATAAAGCAACAAAACAGTAATTTAAGCATGTACTATAACATATAACAAATTTAAAATACTATGGTTCAGTTTCTATAATTTGACAAGCAATTAAGCAGTTACTGCCTATTGGACCCTGCAGGCAATATAACAATATTTAGAGACGTTCAGGGGAACTATACTTTTTTGATGAAACAACAAATCCTGAACATATAATGAGTCTGGTTGCCTTGGGTGATTTATTATTAGAGGCTTTATACAACATGCATGAATATCCTATAAAAGAGTCAGGAATGGACTAAATCACTATATACAGGTAATCCTCACTTAACATGTATTTGTTCTGCCCGTTTTGAAGTTACATTGCCACTGGAAAAAAATGGACTTGCAATCAATTCTTGAATTTATGACTATCACAATGTCTGATAACCAGATGACAAACATTTGAGTCAGCTCATATTTACAACTGCCCCTGTGCTGCGCCCTCTGTTGCCCCATATGACCTTATTGTTTTTCCTGTCTCCCTTTCACTATACTCATCATCCTGGACATCCTAGGGAGGTACCATGGTTCTGAGACTTTTTGCCACATGGGTTTTGGGGCTGCTTGCACCTTCCCTATCCTCCCTCACTGCAGCAACCACTCCCAACTCTGCCATGCCTCACTGGCCATCCACACACCCTCCCCCCGCCTGTCGGTGCCTGTACTGCATTTCACTAGTCATCCACATGCCCTGATGCCAGTGGTGGGTTTCAAACTTTTTAGAATCTTCTGTAGGTGTGGCCTGCTTTCCGGGAGTGGCTTGCCAGCCATGTGACTGGGTGGGAGTGGCTTGCCAGCCATGTGACTGGGTGGGCATGGCCAACTTGTAAAATGTGGTGAAACTCACTTAACAACGCTCTTGCTTAGCAACCAAAATGTTGGCTCAGGAACTCTGCCATTGAAGCGTGCAAGTCTTAAAACTGTCAGGTTATAAGACCCTTGCACCCCAAACCCTTTAGAAAAAAACCCAGGGGTGTTCAAACTTGACAGCTTTAAGACTTATGGACTTCAACTCCCAGAATTCCTCCTCTCCCTCTTCATCTTGATGATGTGCGGATGGGCGGGGGGAGGGAGCTGGAACCAGTTCTAAATAGCATGGTAGATTTGTGGAACCTCTTCTATAGAAGAGGTTAGAACTGGCAGGAACCCACCTCTGCCTGATGCACCTTTCCCCAGCCCATGTGCACTTTCACTGTGCTTCACTAGTCACTCAAACCCACTTGTACACCCTCTCTCAGCCCATCTAAACTTGGACGGCACCAGACACCCATGCACCCTTGCATGGTTGACAGCAACCATTTACCTGTCTGTTGGTCTGCTTGCAAGCCACCTGGGAATTGGAAGTTCCTACTGGCTTCTCCACTGATTGTTGTTGTTGGAAGCCAACTGTAAGGTATGTGGAAGCCTCAACTTAATGACCCACAATGATTCATTTAACAGCAGCAACAAGGACTGTAGGGATTGCTGATGCTAAGTGGTGTGGTCCTATGACATCATGCTTTGTGACTTCACTGCTTAGGGATAGAAATCTCAGTCCCATTTACCAGTGTTAATCCATAACTACCGGCAAACAGTATATAGAAAAATCTTAGTTCCTTCCGGAGTAGACCAGCTTTTCATAATTCCTATCTGAACAAGGAGAAGACTTGAGATAGCCCACAAGTGCTAGAGACAGTTGCTCCTTGCAAGGAGACTACAAGACAGCAGTCTCCGGGGGAATGGTGTGTGTGTGTGTGGTGGGGGTTGTTAGAGCTATGGAAGAGGGGGGAAATCATATACTTCCCTATTTTTTCAGTTTGAGTTAGTTTTTATCTTTGTAATTATAATTTTTAATAAGACAATATAGTAAAAAAGAAAATTTAAGAGAAAACAGCCCCACAGAATAAATGTTTCATTGGTGTATATACTATTACACGCCAATAATTGTTATTTATAGTACAGTTTAAATTTTAATTAAAGAATAGCACACAAGACACATTAAGGCGCCTAAAAATATTTCTCAGGGGTTTAAAGCATAAGAACTCTGTTTCTGCATGATTTTATATGTATGTCATACAAAAAGCCTTTGGACTTTTGCAATAAATATTTTAATTGTTGCTAAAATATACAAAACTCCCTGAAAGCTATAAAAGGCTTGAATAGCCAACACAGAGTTTTGTTCATTCTGTATAACTTTATCTAAGTAGGCATTCCAGTTTTCTGCAGGATAGAAAAATATACCCCAACATTTAAACAACTGCTCCTGGCACAACTCATTGTGATGAAATGTTGTGCCAGGAAATGAAATGACTCACTGAAGGAGAATGCCCAAAGAATATTAAAAAGATATTTTCGTTCTGGGAAACTAAAAAATGATAGAAAATTAAAACAACTCCACCTGAATAGTGTTGAATTAGATTAGGGGGCATGACTATATTTCAAGATTGATGCCAGCCCTTCAAGTTTGGCAAGGTCAAGAAGTAGGAATCCTTAGGATTCTTGGGACATGCTCGGGATATACATACTTAGGGTATGATAATAGAATCTGGGAAGCCTGGTTTCCAGCATTCATTGGAGTTGAGGAAGGGGAAAAATGAGTTTAAAAGAAACTTTGCAAACAAGGAAAATCCTAGTGTAGTGTACTGTGATCTGTTTTTAAAAAATCCTTAAAAAGTAATTATTGCATTTTATCCTTGCAATGATCACATAAGAGATAAGAGACTAAAATAAAGTCCATTTCTTCTTTAATTTATTAATGCATCATGACACTATTTTATGCCAACAATGGTAGAGACTCGTAATAGAAACACATTAGTATGGATGTTTAAAGAAATGTACTGTTGTAAACGTCATATAGGCTGTATTTCTAAGTCAGCCTTGCCCTCCATTTTCTCAGCCTCCATCCCACTAACATTGAAATATAAACCTGCATTTTTACTGATGTCTGATCCACAACAAATGATCCAGTTATATTCTTCAATGATTATAGAATTCCTCATAGACTAACTTTGGAAAATTCCTTCTCTCCTCATTATTCTTCCTTTATCACAACAGAACATATGCATTCTTGACAGCAGTATATAAAGCACGTTTGGGCACAAGTACTAACTAATATAAGTTATTCCCGTAGTATTAAATGTGCAACCATTCACTTTGCTTGATGGTAACTGAATACTACTGATGTATTTAGTTATATTATAACAGCAGCTGCTGCCACTCAGCCCTTATATATACCCTAAGGAATTTCTTTATGAGAGAGAGCTGCAGAATTTTTATACTTAGGTTTTTGATCCAGCAGCCAATCCTGTTTGGAGCAATGGCAGCACACATTTCTTCCAGTGAATTGCTTTTGTCATTTCTAGAAGAATGAAACCAAGAGGGATGCAGTCTTCTGTCAATTGCTTGGTACATTTTGACAAACTAAAAGGCAATATGCATCTGGAAAGCATTTAGGAAAACATGATGGCAAGCATCTTCTGCTAGAATCATTATTCTGAATATGTACTGTCAATTTAATGATGAGCTTTGAATGCCATTGAGTACATAATGGGTGTTTTAATATGGCATATGATGGAGATTCAGTCTCTTTATCTGAACACAGGTCAGCTTTGAGACAGAAGATTAGTGGCTCATTGTCATTGTAATGGGTATTGCGCAATTAGTATCAGGGTAGAGTCACTTCTAAGGCTTGAAGGATTGTGTGTGTGTGTGTGTGTTTGTGTGAGTGATGTATATCAAGGATCAAGGTATAGATGGGGGGAAGCTTTTAGAAACCAACTGGAACTGCTTTCCATTATTAGCTGTTTCAGGATTCTCATATTATTCTATTTTATTCCCATATTTACTGTATTTCATTTTTTATTATTGTTCTTAGGTCTATATTAAAATAAATACCAATACTCTAATCAGGTAATGAAAATTATGTCAAATGTAATTGCTTTGATGATGCTTTATTTTTCTAATTTTAAAAGCAATTTCATATGAAGGGCACAAGGGAGTTTCAATGTATGTACCCTGTGTCCCTGAAAATAAGACCTCCCCAGATAATAAGGCCAATTGAGCTTTTGAGCGCATGCGCTAAAATAAACCCTCCCCAAAAATATTGCAACACAGCAGCATCCATGAGGTGACCACATTCACCACCTCCTGCACCTCAAAAATAATAAGACTTACCCGAAAATAAGGCCAAGTGCTTATTTCGGGGGGTCAAAAGAAAATAAGACCCTGTGTTATTTTCAGGGAACCATGGTACTCATTCTTGGATCACAACTAGAGCAGCTGATGAAATGTTTAGGTCCTTTTGGTTTGTTTTGGTTCAAAGGCAGCCTTGAGACGCCATAGCTACTTCCATAGTGCCATCATTTCCTCTCCCCCAAAAGCAATTTGAAAATAATGTGCAATCGTATTCATTAACATGGGCATGAGTATGTGTATGAGTGCACTGTCCTAATCTGAAGAAACAAAATTCTTCCATCCCTGTTCATTATACAACAGAAATAAATTATACAAAATATATACAGGTTAGTAGGAAAATAGTCTTGGAAAATGACATGAAGAAAAACATATAACCATTTGAAAAATGATATAGATATAGACTAGCTTATTGTCACATCCCACATTCTGCTAATTTTACATGATTTGGATGTGTATGATTCTATTCTATAAATGACATTGTTCACAAAACAAAAAAATGTAGAAGATAAACCTGGACAAATTCCAATATGAGCCGAGGTGGCGCAGTGGTTAAATGCAGCACTGCAGGCTACTTCAGCTGACTGCAGTTCTGCAGTTCGGCTGTTCAAATCTCACCGGCTCAAGGTTGACTCAGCCTTCCATCCTTCCGAGGTGGGTAAAATGAGGACCCGGATTGTTGGGGGCAATATGCTGACTCTGTAAACTGCTTAGAGAGGGCTGAAAGCCCTATGAAGCGGTATATAAGTCTAACTGCTATTGCTATTGCTATTGCTTTTAGTCAAAAAATGGCACTTTGCATTGTGAATTCTCTGCACACATTTTGTTCATAAATCTGCTCTGGAGATCTTTGTCTTGTGGAAGAGGTGCATTTTTAGAAGGAGCAAGGGAGGTAACATGGCAAAGCCTTGCACCAGTACAATCCAAGCTCCATTCCTTGTGTAAATCTACCATGCCATTCTACAACAATATGTTAAGGGCAGAGTTGATTAGACAATTTTGTCAAAATTGCAGTTAGGAACAGATGCCTCTTTATACAAGAGGCAGATGGAATCTGTGGCATTAATGGTGTCTGTTGGTAGATGAAGAGTATTTGATTTCATCCATTGTTAAGTGCTTCTCATAGTGATGTGAAGTTCTGATCATACAAAGCAAGCTTGAGAGAGTCTTATTATAGTAGCCTCTAACAGCTATTGTGAGACCTCTGCTGTTTTCCTAATGAATATGTTGAGGATCTGGTAGAAAAACTGCCCACTCATCAAACCATTGTTAACCATGCCTACTTGTGTATCAGAGCAAACATTTCTTTGTCAGGAGAGGACAAATATTTCAGAGGCTTTCTAAAGTGGAATTCTGAAATGAACAACTACGAATGTGATACTGTTGGAGAAAAAATTGATTTCTCAACCATGAGTCATGTAGGTAGAAATAAATTACACTTCATAAGAGAAAGTTTGTTTGGCAATGGACACGTGCACTTTATCAGGAAAGCCTTAAATTAAACTGGAATGGGAAGGAAGGTTCAAAGAATCATGAAGATAGCCTTGAAGGCAATATTCAGAAGCCATTACAGAAACAAGGATAGAAACATTCCTTAGGCTCTGGGAAAGGAGATAGTGTTAGGGAAAGATCCAGGCTAGTTTCTCTCTGACCCAATGGGATATAATAAGAGAGAGAGAGAAGGTGAAAAACAATCAGGTTTGCAAGATGCTGTTACTTATAGCAGGGTCCCCAACCTGTGGGACATGAGGGATTTGCAACTAGGCTATGAAAATAGTATTAGGGAGTGTATGTGTGTGCATGCTCACTTGCGCAAGGACTGGGTGAGCATGTGCACATTCTTCATTTAAGTGAGCGGAAGGCACGCATGCACGCCACTTGCACAAATGGACCTGGCATGTGCACATGCTTGCCACTTGCTCACGCGGAATCATTCCCTCTCCCCCTCTCCCGTCGGTCTTCAAAACCGGAAATTTGGGGGAACTCTGACATAGCCTATCTCAACTAAATACAGTTCTAATCTAATCCATTTCCTATGATCTAGCTTAAAGACTGACAAACCCAGAGGCATAGATTCAAGTGGCAGAATGCTGAAGATTAGGAATAAAGTTATCTGTATACTACTAAAACTCTCAATGTTTTTATCTGTTTGTCTGTTTGTACTTCAAGCCAAATTGTGCATTGAATCAAGGTGCCTAAATTCCACTATCAAAGAATGCATTAAAAATACAGGATCATGTACAGGTGAAACTCGAAAAATTAGAATATCATGCAAAAGTTCATTTATTTCCGTAATGCAACTTAAAAGGTGAAACTAATATATGAGATAAGACTCATTACATGCAAAGCAAGATAGTTCAAGCCATGATTTGTCATAATTGTGATGATTATGGCATACAGCTCATGAAAACCCCAAATCCACCATCTCAGAAATTTAGAATATTACATGCAATCAATAAAACAAGGATTGTACATAAAACAATATCGGACCTCTGAAAAGTATAAGCATGCATATGTACTCAGTACCTGTAGAATTCATGTGGAATTGAAATTTCCACAATGTTCAGTCCAGTTTTATTTGCAAAGTTATGGCTGTTTACTGGTTTGGGTAGTGTCAATCCCTTACAGTTCTGCATGGAAAAGTCAAGGAAGTAATAATGGTATACGAAGAAGACAAAAACTGCTGTATGTTTTCTTTGCATTAATGTTCTATACTTTTAGATAGGAAAAATAAAATGTATAGGTACAGAACTGAGGAGACCTGACTTGGCAATAATGCATATGAAAAAGAATTTAGAAGTAGACGACCTACTTTTATTTGAAATGGACAAAGCAAAATGGTCAGTAAAATCTTTTGGGCTGCCTTAACAAAAACTGTGTCCAGACCATGGGTTTGAATATTCTGTAATACTATGTACCACATAATACTATATCCAGTGGCTGATGTGGAGTAATCATAGCAGGTTTATAGGAAAAAATTGGTAAGGACAGTGAAAGCTAAACAGTTATGAGAAATGAGAAATAGTCAGAAGAGCCAGATATTGAGGTGGTCTAGAAATATCTAACAAGTAGTCATGGACAGGAGAGGGTGATCTTGTTCTCTGTTGAAACTAAAATGGAACAAGGAACAATAGGATAACATTGAAAGAAGAATCAGGATGACTATTACGATGATGTTTTTGACAATGAGTGATTTAACTTTAGAAAGGTTTAGAGGTTTTCAAACACAGGCTGCTGGCCTTCCTTCAAATATGAATTAGTTGATTTTTATACTAAACATATCAGGGAACTAGATGACCCACATGGTTCCATTCTGAGATGGAAAGTGCTAGAGGAGCACTATTAGGAGGCTTTATTTGAAAATAAATCAGTGTAGACTTTCAGTAGTTTAACTGTTTACAACACACAGGACTGTGTTTGTAACTCTGATTTAAGACTTACTATCATTTGATCCCTAAATGGCTACCATTATGGATTCCTTTAATTGAAATACTGTTAGTTAAAGGATTAAAGAAAATTGCTGTTTGAGATTCAAAGAAGGCAGCAACCTAAAAAGCACAGAAAGCACTATTAGCTCTATTGTTTTTGTTTCTTTACCAGTCTTCAAAATACATGTTCGCAAAACAAAAAGTAGCATTTACTTTTCTGTCATAATTGTGAATGATAATTTATGGGTCATCTACTTCATTCCTCTGTTGAGCAGCCCCTCTGTTTAGCTTACTACCCACCAGGTGCCATATTAACCACCCAACTGGCTATCACTGTGATCATAGAGGAGGAAAAGGCTAAAATCTGGAAATGATTTCTTAAATCAGATTCCAATGCAGGAGACAAGATGTGATGTCAAAAAGCTTTGAATGAAACTTATCTTAAAGACATATATGATATCCTTACAAATAATTAAATAAAAATATTTAAAAGTTCTGATTACTTGCCGGAAGTAAGAGCTAAGCACTCTAAATAGACATCCAAAGTACAGAGGCCTCGGAATGTGTTCACACATTGCTTTAAGCCAGAATGTGGCTTGCTTCTCTGTGACAGCTTGTAAATATTATTAGTTTCTCTAGTCTGAAACACAATGTATTGCTTCCCCTGATTTAATGTACAATTAAGCTATGGAGTCTGATTACACAAGACTTAGAAGGGCTGCCTACTTTGTTGGTTTTTAAAATGTTAATTGGAAAATTTCATGTTGAATACAGATATTGATAACTGTTGATCAAGATAGGTACAATATGGCTGTATTCTCACCACATACTAAACCCAATACTATTATTTTCAAGGGATAAAGAACAACCCTGAATCATGCTCATCACATTATTTTACAATTTTGTATTAGCTAAAGTATCACAATGCCATATAAAAAGTTGTGAATGGTGAGATTTATTAACTATACCTTAAGGCCCAGCTATTATTCAAATACAGCCTGTATAATATCATATTATCCACATGTTTCTCTCTCAATGGCCTTGTTCTTTAAGACTTCCCCTAACCTTCACCTTAGTTATTATGGAAACTCTGCTGAACCTAATTGCTTTTAATCTAATTTATCAATGCTGTCAAACATTATGTTACCTTGCATTAACCTGTTTAACAAGTACTCCAAATGTAAGGTTTATCATTTAATTCTACCCAAGATTAATTTCTGTTAGTTTCTTTCTTCTGTTCACACCATACATGGTTGAATTAATATAATTTACCCATTATTCCAATATTGGGGGTACTGAATAAATTCTGAGGGCTTAGATCATATAGCTGTAAAGCATAGGCATCAAATTTGTAAATTTACATTTACAGCTGTAAAGCATAGGCAGATCTGAGTTGCAAAATCTGAACCAATATCAGCTTCTCCGCACTCCCACCTCACTGCTCTTTGCTCCCATGTCCAGATCGGAGAGTTGTACATTTGCGTTTGACTAAACAAATCCTCTCTAAACAGTAACAGAGTTGGAAGGGACCTTGGAGGTCATTCAGTCCAATCCCCTGCCCACTCAGGAGACCTGTACTAGGGAGTCGAACTGCCGACCTTTCTGATCGACAAGCTCAGTGTCTTAGCCACTGAGCCACCTAGTCAAAAATTGCACATCCAAGCATTATACATCAACCACTCCGGTTTCCAGGCGTACACTGTAAAATCCCAGCGAGCCTTAGAGGATAATAACGAATTAAAGTTCCCGGGCTGCAGCGAGCATCCCGAATGCTCGCATCCAGAGCTGGAAGTCTTATACGAGAAGACGCCTCCAAGAATCACTTCGGGTGGAGCTGATTGGTCGGACCGATCACGGAAGGACCGCTCGGATTAAGAAGCGATTGGCAGGCGAGGATGCGAGCAGGCGGGGTTTGTTTCCCGGGTGACGCGGGCGGCCTTGAGGCTTGCCAAAGCGTTGTGCTGGCAACTACTTGGAAGCGGGCAGCTGCAATTGAGAGGTGTCATGGCGGCCGCCGACGAAGGGGACGCGACCGGGGAAGCGGCGGTGGTGGAGCGCGGGCCGGGAGCGCTTTATCACATGTTTGTCATGATGGAGGATCTGCTGGAGAAGTTGAAGCTACTCAACTGCGAGGAAGACGCCGCGTTGCGGAGCCATAACATGAGGCCGCCTTCCCGGTAAGGCAAGCAAGCAGGCCTTGCTTGTTGGTTTTCTGGGTGTTTGTGTGTGAGTGGAGATTAGAGTGCCAAAGAAAATACCACCGCCCCCCACCGCCCCCTTTCTAGTCGGTTGAATACCTTGTCTGATCCCAGTCAGTAATTATTTCAAGGGTTTTGTGGCTTTAAAAAAAAAACTAGTTTTCATGTGTGTATGTAAATGAATGAGTGTGTATTGGGCTTTTCGCGTGTAAAGCTGGGGCTGGAATTGTGCGTGAACGACGACCCCCCCCCCAAGATATCAGACATATTGAAGTTGTTTTCGAGAAAGGCTCCTTGGAAACGGGGAGTGTTTTGTGTTGCAGTTCAGTGTGTGATAAACTTTTCACTTTTTATTCAATGCGATCAGGTGATGAGTTAAAACCAGGCGCTTTCCTGTTTATATAGGCCTATTTCTGTATAGTTAAAAAAATAGGAAACATTCTATCTATCTATCTATCTATCTATCTATCTATCTATCTATCTATCTATCTATCTATCTATCATCTATCCTGTGCTGTTTCATAATAAGCAATGTTATGCAAAGAAAGACAAAGTCAAAAAAAGATAGATTCCATAAGAAAAGGAAAATAAAAACTACTTTGCACAAATGTTAATGTGCTATATCTCTATTAACTTGAGAGTTAATTTTGTGAAACCACTTAGAAGTTATGACTGCTTAAGAAACATGCATGAAATTGTGCTGGAATAGTTGGTGATTTCTTCTTTGTTGTAGGGTATTTGTAATCTTTGAAAAATATAATATCAGATATATAACAAGCATTGTTCATTGCAAAGAAACTTTCCCTAGAGATTCCTCTTTACAAATTCAAATTGTTCTTAGGGGTAGAAGTTTTACTTCCAGACTCATTCTTAAAAGGGAAAGTAATTATAAAGTAATGCAGGTGAGAATAAATGAGAAAATTTTAGGAATGTTTTTAGTATCGAACTGGTGATAGAAGTGTATGCAGTCTTTTCTAATACGCATCCGTGTTAAGGCCACAGGATAGGCATGCGTAAGGCAAATGTCTTACCTTGAAGAATACCATTCGTGTTATTTTGAGAAGTCATGATTACTTTAGTAAGATGAATATATTTGTGTTTCGATCTGCATTTTGTTCTCTAGTCCAATTCCTTTTACAACATAGGAATTGAAATTAAAACATTTCCAACAGATGACTGTCCAGATTCTTTGTATCTAGTGAAACAAAGCTTGTCATTTTCCTGAGTAATTAGTTCTACTGTCAAAGTATTAGGACATTTTTCCTAACTTTCAATTGTAAATAGCCTTCAATCAGAGTATGTATTTTGTCACTCTGATTTCTTTCAGCAACATAGAAAGCTGACAAAACAGTGTTTTTAAATCTCCAGTTTTAATTCATTATTTTTAATAAATTACAATTTTAAAATAATTTTCTACATTCTTACTATATAGTACACACACTCACACAATTTTGTTACAGATTTAATACACGAAGATAGAATATATAAAGATAGATTAATAGGTTGAAGGTTGAAAGGTTGAAAAAACCAAAATCAAGTAATACAGACCTAATAAAAAGTATTATGACATAGAATACACATTATAAAAATCATTTCCCAATTCCTTTTTTTAGGTATTAATAGACTTAATGTGAAATTGCAGAATAGTGTAATGTCAAGGTATTTAAAAAGGTGAAATAACCCCAATTGGGAGCTTTTTAATATTTCTTATATAATCTATTGTAAGAATTTCTTGGTCAGAAATATAATGTAGATAATAGATATTTTTGAACTGTGCTCAAAGAAGCTTCTTCTGAAGAAATCCAAATCAATCTGAGAACTCAGAATAGAAAATACTAAGTTTAAAAACAAATCTAAACTCCTATGTTCAGATCCAATTATCCCCTAATATTAAGCCTCTAATATTAAAGCAATCAGCAAACCAAGCAGACAGATGAAATAGAGATGATCTTAGGATAACTGTTAACCTGCTGTTTGGATATCACAAAAGATCTTGTTAAAAACTGATTTAAATAAATAAGTATTTGCTGATCATGAAGATATATGGAATTGAAAATAAGTTTTCTATTATAGCTAGAGTTGTACATGATTATAATATACCTTATACCTTCATGTTATGTTGCATATTATAAGTTATAATGTATATTATAACTTCTTCAATATTACTAAATAACATTAAAATTGTTATACATATTTTCTCGGGTCTTCTAACAGTTCATATATATGTCAGAAATCATTAACTTTTTTCATCTTACAGAGCCATTTATGTTTCTGTAGTATACTAGATGCTTTCATAGAAGATCAGATAATATATTTTATACTCTACTGAATAACTTCATACATTTTGAACATAGCTATTTAGTTATTATACAGTATGGCAGTACAAAAATATGGTAAATAAGTATCAGAACTACTTTTAAAAACTTTTACTTACATCATTTTTCTGGAATGTATATAT